>NW_026292358.1:0-97441 GCF_023091745.1 Budorcas taxicolor
CGCATCTCAAGAGGAGGCCCTCTCAACAGGAACGGCGAGAGGAACTCCAGGGTCGTGCCACCATTCCAAGAGTCCTCCAGATGTCTCAGTGCATTCCAGAGGAACCTCTTTTCCCTTCACCGGCTCGTCTTTCACGCCGAGGATCGACTCACACCAAGGTGGCACGTGGCACAGCCCTGTGGGAAAGCCTCGTGGGAAAGCCTCGAGGGAGAGCCTCGAGGGAAAGCCACAGATCCCTTGATCCACGTGACAGGAAGCGTGACAATAGTGCTGCAGCTCGGGAGGAAAGCGCACGTGCATGCCCCCACTCGAGACGAGGCCTGACTCCCCTGGGGAGACTCAGAAGCACCCCAGGATCCATGGCAACACTGGAGAGGAATCCTCAGGTTCCGGCCCCGACTCCACACAAGGACTGAGGCCCTGGCATGGACGGGAGAGGAATCCCGAGAGGTCCCCTAGCAACTCGCATGGGGACTGGCCTTTCCTGAGGCCACCAGAGCGGGTCCCTGAGGTCCCCGTCGTAACTCGAGAAGACCTGCCGCAACTCGAGAAAATCCAGGAGGTTCTCCCCCTCCAGGCGAGATGAGGCCCATTTCCGCTGAGGCGTCTCGAGGCTGATCACACCTCACCTCTGGAACTTCGAAAGGGTCCTTCACACCCTTGGTGCAAATCAAGAAGTTCCCCGACATACCCGTCTCCAATCGAGAGGAATCACGAGGGTCCCGCCCACATCCAGAGGAGCCCCGTTTCCGCCTCGTAGCTCGAGATGAGGGATCCTTTCCGTGCTTCGTCGGGAAAGAGTTCCCGGCGTTCCCGTCGCATCTCAAGAGGAGGCCCTCTCAACAGAAACGGCGAGAGGAACTCCAGGGTCGTGCCACCATTCCAAGAGTCCCCCAGATGTCTCAGTCCATTCCAGAGGAACCTCTTTTCCCTTCACCGGCTCGTCTTTCACGCCGAGGATCGACTCACACCAAGGTGGCACGTGGCACAGCCTTGTGGGAAAGCCTCGTGGGAAAGCCTCGAGGGACAGCCTGGAGGGAAAGCCACAGATCCCTTGATCCACGTGACAGGAAGCGTGACACTACTGCTGCAGCTCGGGAGGAAAGCGCACGTGCATGCCCCCACTCGAGACGAGGCCTGACTCCCCTGGGGAGACTCAGAAGCACCCCAAGATCCATGGCAACACTGGAGAGGAATCCTCAGGTTCCGGCCCCGACTCCACACAAGGACTGAGGCCCCGGCATGGACGGGAGAGGAATCCCGAGAGGTCCCCTAGCAACTCGCATGGGGACTGGCCTTTCCTGAGGCCACCAGAGCGGGTCCCTGAGGTCCCCGTCGTAACTCGAGAAGACCTGCCGCAACTCGAGAAAATCCAGGAGGTTCTCCCCTCCAGGCGAGATGAGGCCCATTTCCGCTGAGGCGTCTCGAGGCTGATCACACCTCACCTCTGGAACTTCGAAAGGGTCCTTCACACCCTTGGTGCAAATCAAGAAGTTCCCCGACCTAGCCGTCTCCACTCGAGAGGAATCACGAGGGTCCCGCCCACATCCAGAGGAGCCCCGTTTCCGCCTCGTAGCTCGAGATGAGGGATCCTTTCCCTGCTTCGTCGGGAAAGAGTTCCCGGCGTTCGCGTCGCATCTCAAGAGGAGGCCCTCTCAACAGGAACGGCGAGAGAAACTCCAGGGTCGTGCCACCATTCCAAGAGTCCCCCAGATGTCTCAGTCCATTCCAGAGGAACCTCTTTTCCCTTCACCGGCTCGTCTTTCACGCCGAGGATCGACTCACACCAAGGTGGCACGTGGCACAGCCCTGTGGGAAAGCCTCGTGGGAAAGCCTCGAGGGACAGCCTCGAGGGAAAGCCACAGATCCCTTGATCCACGTGACAGGAAGCGTGACACTACTGCTGCAGCTCGGGAGGAAAGCACACGTGCATGCCCCCACTCGAGACGAGGCCTGACTCCCCTGGGGAGACTCAGAAGCACCCCAAGATCCATGGCAACACGGGACAGGAATCCTAAGGTTCCGGCCCCGACTCCACACAAGGACTGAGGCCCCGGCATGGCCGGAGAGGAATCCCGAGAGGTCCCCTAGCAACTCGCATGGGGACTGGCCTTTCCTGAGGCCACCAGAGCGGGTCCCTGAGGTCCCCGTTGTAACTCGAGAAGACCTGCCGCAACTGGAGAAAATCCAGGAGGTTCTCCCCTCCAGGCGAGATGAGGCCCATTTCCGCTGAGGCGACTCGAGGCTGTTCACACGTCACCTCTGGAACTTCGAAAGGGTCCTTCACACCCTTGGTGCAAATCAAGAAGTTCCCCGACATACCCGTCTCCACTCGAGAGGAATCACGAGGGTCCCGCCCACATCCAGAGGAGCCCCGTTTCCGCCTCGTAGCTCGAGATGAGGGATCCTTTCCCTGCTTCTTCGGGAAAGAGTTCCCTGCCTTCCCGTCGCATCTCAAGAGGAGGCCCTCTCTACAGGAACGGCGAGAGGAACTCCAGGGTCGTGCCACCATTCCAAGAGTCCCCCAGATGTCTCAGTCCATTCCAGAGGAACCTCTTTTCCCTACACCGGCTCGTCTTTCACGCCGAGGATGGACTCACACCAAGGTGGCACGTGGCACAGCCCTGTGGGAAAGCCTCGTGGGAAAGCCTCGAGGGACAGCCTCGAGGGAAAGCTACAGATCCATTGATCCACGTGACAGGAAGCGTGACACTACTGCTGCAGCTCGGGAGGAAAGCGCACGTGCATGCCCCCACTCGAGACGAGGCCTGACTCCCCTGGGGAGACTCAGAAGCACCCCAAGATCCATGGCAACACTGGAAAGGAATCCTCAGGTTCCGGCCCCGACTCCACACAAGGACTGAGGCCCCGGCATGGACGGGAGAGGAATCCCGAGAGGTCCCCTAGCAACTCGCATGGGGACTGGCCTTTCCTGAGGCCACCAGAGCGGGCCCCTGAGGTCCCCGTTGTAACTCGAGAAGACCTGCCGCAACTCGAGAAAATCCAGGAGGTTCTCCCCTCCAGGCGAGATGAGGCCCATTTCGGCTGAGGCGTCTCGAGGCTGATCACACCTCACCTCTGGAACTTCGAAAGGCTCCTTCACACCATTGCTGCAAATCAAGAAGTTCCCCGACATACCCGTCTCCACTCGAGAGGAATCACGAGGGTCCCGCCCACATCCAGAGGAGCCCCGTTTCCGCCTTGTAGCTCGAGATGAGGGATCCTTTCCCTGCTTCGTCGGGAAAGAGTTCCCGGCCTTCCCGTCGCATCTCAAGAGGAGGCCCTCTCAACAGGAACGGCGAGAGGAACTCCAGGGTCGTGCCACCATTGCAAGAGTCCCCCAGATGTCTCAGTCCATTCCAGAGGAACCTCTTTTCCCTTCACCGGCTCGTCTTTCACACCGAGGATCGACTCACACCAAGGAGGCACGTGGCTCAGCCCTGTGGGAAAGCCTCGTGGGAAAGCCTCGAGGGACAGCCTCGAGGGAAAGCCACAGATCCCTTGATCCACGTGACAGGAAGCGTGACACTACTCCTGCAGCTCGGGAGGAAAGCGCACGTGCATGCCCCCACTCGAGACGAGGCCTGACTCCCCTGGGGAGACTCAGAAGCACCCCAAGATCCATGGCAACACTGGAAAGGAATCCTCAGGTTCCGGCTCCGACTCCACACAAGGACTGAGGCCCCGGCATGGACGGGAGAGGAATCCCGAGAGGTCCCCTAGCAACTCGCATGGGGACTGGCCTTTCCTGAGGCCACCAGAGCGGGTCCCTGAGGTCCCCGTCGTAGCTCGAGAAGACCTGCCGCAACTCGAGAAAATCCAGGAGGTTCTCCCCTCCAGGCGAGATGAGGCCCATTTCGGCTGAGGCGTCTCGAGGCTGATCACACCTCACCTCTGGAACTTCGAAAGGCTCCTTCACACCATTGCTGCAAATCAAGAAGTTCCCCGACATACCCGTCTCCACTCGAGAGGAATCACGAGGGTCCCGCCCACATCCAGAGGAGCCCCGTTTCCGCCTTGTAGCTCGAGATGAGGGATCCTTTCCCTGCTTCGTCGGGAAAGAGTTCCCGGCCTTCCCGTCGCATCTCAAGAGGAGGCCCTCTCAACAGGAACGGCGAGAGGAACTCCAGGGTCGTGCCACCATTGCAAGAGTCCCCCAGATGTCTCAGTCCATTCCAGAGGAACCTCTTTTCCCTTCACCGGCTCGTCTTTCACACCGAGGATCGACTCACACCAAGGAGGCACGTGGCTCAGCCCTGTGGGAAAGCCTCGTGGGAAAGCCTCGAGGGACAGCCTCGAGGGAAAGCCACAGATCCCTTGATCCACGTGACAGGAAGCGTGACACTACTGCTGCAGCTCGGGAGGAAAGCGCACGTGCATGCCCCCACTCGAGACGAGGCCTGACTCCCCTGGGGAGACTCAGAAGCACCCCAAGATCCATGGCAACACTGGAGAGGAATCCTCAGGTTCCGGCCCCGACTCCACACAAGGACTGAGGCCCCGGCATGGACGGGAGAGGAATCCCGAGAGGTCCCCGGGCAACTCGCATGGGGACTGGCCTTTCCTGAGGCCACCAGAGCGGGTCCCTGAGGTCCCCGTTGTAACTCGAGAAGACCTGCCGCAACTCGAGAAAATCCAGGAGGTTCTCCCCTCCAGGCGAGATGAGGCCCATTTCCGCTGAGGCGTCTCGAGGCTGATCACACCTCACCTCTGCAACTTCGAAAGGGTCCTTCACACCCTTGGTGCAAATCAAGAAGTTCCCCAACTTAGCCGTCTCCACTCGAGAGGAATCACGAGGGTCCCGCCCACATCCAGAGGAGCCCCGTTTCCGCCTTGTAGCTCGAGATGAGGGATCCTTTCCCTGCTTCGTCGGGAAAGAGTTCCCGGCCTTCCCGTCGCATCTCAAGAGGAGGCCCTCTCAACAGGAACGGCGAGAGGAACTCCAGGGTCGTGCCACCATTCCAAGAGTCCCCCAGATGTCTCAGTCCATTCCAGAGGAACCTTTTTTCCCTTCACCGGCTCGTCTTTCACGCCGAGGATCGACTCACACCAAGGTGGCACGTGGCACAGCCCTGTTGGAAAGCCTCGTGGGAAAGCCTCGAGGGACAGCCTCGAGGGAAAGCCGCAGATCCCTTGATCCACGTGACAGGAAGCGTGACACTACTGCTGCAGCTCGGGAGGAAAGCGCACGTGCATGCCCCCACTCGAGACGAGGCCTGACTCCCCTGGGGAGACTCAGAAGCACCCCAAGATCCATGGCAACACTGGAAAGGAATCCTCAGGTTCCGGCTCCGACTCCACACAAGGACTGAGGCCCCGGCATGGACGGGAGAGGAATCCCGAGAGGTCCCCTAGCAACTCGCATGGGGACTGGCCTTTCCTGAGGCCACCAGAGCGGGTCCCTGAGGTCCCCGTCGTAGCTCGAGAAGACCTGCCGCAACTCGAGAAAATCCAGGAGGTTCTCCCCTCCAGGCGAGATGAGGCCCATTTCGGCTGAGGCGTCTCGAGGCTGATCACACCTCACCTCTGGAACTTCGAAAGGGTCCTTCACACCCTTGGTGCAAATCAAGAAGTTCCCCGACATACCCGTCTCCAATCGAGAGGAATCACGAGGGTCCCGCCCACATCCAGAGGAGCCCCGTTTCCGCCTCGTAGCTCGAGATGAGGGATCCTTTCCCTGCTTCGTCGGGAAAGAGTTCCCGGCCTTCCCGTCGCACCTCAAGAGGAGGCCCTCTCAACAGGAACGGCGAGAGGAACTCCAGGGTCGTGCCACCATTCCAAGAGTCCCCCAGATGTCTCAGTCCATTCCAGAGGAAACTTTTTTCCCTTCACCGGCTCGTCTTTCACGCCGAGGATCGACTCACACCAAGGTGGCACGTGGCACAGCCCTGTGGGAAAGTCTCGAGGGAAAGCCTCGAGGGACAGCCTCGAGGGAAAGCCACAGATCCCTTGATCCACGTGACAGGAAGCGTGACACTACTGCTGCAGCTCGGGAAGAAAGCGCACGTGCATGCCCCCACTCGAGACGAGGCCTGACTCCCCTGGGGAGACTCAGAAGCACCCCAAGGTCCATGGCAACACGGGAGAGGAATCCTCAGGTTCCGGCCCCGACTCCACACAAGGACTGAGGCCCCGGCATGGACGGGAGAGGAATCCCGAGAGGTCCCCTAGCAACTCGCATGGGGACTGGCCTTTCCTGAGGCCACCAGAGCGGGTCCCTGAGGTCCCCGTTGTAACTCGAGAAGACCTGCCGCAACTGGAGAAATCCAGGAGGTTCTCCCCTCCAGGCGAGATGAGGCCCATTTCCGCTGAGGCGTCTCGAGGCTGATCACACCTCACCTCTGGAACTTCGAAAGGGTCCTTCACACCCATGGTGCAAATCAAGAAGTTCCCCGACATACCCGTCTCCACTCGAGAGGAATCACGAGGGTCCCGCCCACATCCAGAGGAGCCCCGTTTCCGCCTCGTAGCTCGAGATGAGGGATCCTTTCCCTGCTTCGTCGGGAAAGAGTTCCCGGCGTTCCCGTCGCATCTCAAGAGGAGGCCCTCTCAACAGGAACGGCGAGAGGAACTCCAGGGTCGTGCCACCATTCCAAGAGTCCCCCAGATGTCTCAGTCCATTCCAGAGGAACCACTTTTCCCTTCACCGGCTCGTCTTTCACGCCGAGGATCGACTCACACCAAGGTGGCACGTGGCACAGCCCTGTGGGAAAGCCTCGTGGGAAAGGCTCGAGGGACAGCCTCGAGGGAAAGCCACAGATCCCTTGATCCACGTGACAGGAAGCGTGACACTACTGCTGCAGCTCGGGAGGGAAGCGCACGTGCATGGCCCCAGTCGAGACGAGGCCTGACTCCCCTGGGGAGACTCAGAAGCACCCCAAGATCCATGGCAACACTGGAGAGGAATCCTCAGGTTCCGGCCCCGACTCCACACAAGGACTGAGGCCCCGGCATGGACGGGAGAGGAATCCCGAGAGGTCCCCTAGCAACTCGCATGGGGACTGGCCTTTCCTGAGGCCACCAGAGCGGGTCCCTGAGGTCCCCCGTCGTAACTCGAGAAGACCTGCCGCAACTCGAGAAAATCCAGGAGGTTCTCCCCTCCAGGCGAGATGAGGCCCATTTCCGCTGAGGCGTCTCGAGGCTGATCACACCTCACCTCTGGAACTTCGAAAGGGTCCTTCACACCCTTGGTGCAAATCAAGAAGTTCCCCGACCTAGCCGTCTCCACTCGAGAGGAATCACGAGGGTCCCGCCCACATCCAGAGGAGCCCCGTTTCCGCCTCGTAGCTCGAGATGAGGGATCCTTTCCCTGCTTCGTCGGGAAAGAGTTCCCGGCGTTCCCGTCGCATCTCAAGAGGAGGCCCTCTCAACAGGAACGGCGAGAGGAACTCCAGGGTCGTACCACCATTCCAAGAGTCCCCCAGATGTCTCAGTCCATTCCAGAGGAACCTCTTTTCCCTTCACCGGCTCGTCTTTCACGCCGAGGATCGACTCACACCAAGGTGGCACGTGGCACAGCCCTGTGGGAAAGCCTCGTGGGAAAGGCTCGAGGGACAGCCTCGAGGGAAAGCCACAGATCCCTTGATCCACGTGACAGGAAGCGTGACACTACTGCTGCAGCTCGGGAGGAAAGCGCACGTGCATGCCCCCACTCGAGACGAGGCCTGACTCCCCTGGGGAGACTCAGAAGCACCCCAAGATCCATGGCAACACTGGAGAGGAATCCTCAGGTTCCGGCCCCGAATCCACACAAGGACTGAGGCCCCGGCATGGACGGGAGAGGAATCCCGAGAGGTCCCCTAGGAACTCGCATGGGGACTGGCCTTTCCTGAGGCCACCAGAGCGGGTCCCTGAGGTCCCCGTCGTAACTCGAGAAGACCTGCCGCAACTCGAGAAAATCCAGGAGGTTCTCCCCTCCAGGCGAGATGAGGCCCATTTCCGCTGAGGCGTCTCGAGGCTGATCACACCTCACCTCTGGAACTTCGAAACGGTCCTTCACACCCTTGGTGCAAATCAAGAAGTTCCCCGACATACCCGTCTCCACTCGAGAGGAATCACGAGGGTCCCGCCCACATCCAGAGGAGCCCCGTTTCCGCCTCGTAGCTCGAGATGAGGGATCCTTTCCCTGCTTCGTCGGGAAAGAGTTCCCGGCGTTCCCGTCGCATCTCAAGAGGAGGCCCTCTCAACAGGAACGGCGAGAGGAACTCTAGGGTCGTGCCACCATTCCAAGAGTCCCCCAGATGTCTCAGTCCATTCCAGAGGAACCTCTTTTCCCTTCACCGCCTCGTCTTTCACGTCGAGGATCGACTCACACCAAGGTGGCACGTGGCACAGCCCTGTGGGAAAGCCTCGTGGGAAAGCCTCGAGGGAGAGCCTCGAGGGAAAGCCACAGATCCCTTGATCCACGTGACAGGAAGCGTGACAATAGTGCTGCAGCTCGGGAGGAAAGCGCACGTGCATGCCCCCACTCGAGACGAGGCCTGACTCCCCTGGGGAGACTCAGAAGCACCCCAGGATCCAATGCAACACTGGAGAGGAATCCTCAGGTTCCGGCCCCGACTCCACACAAGGACTGAGGCCCCGGCATGGACGGGAGAGGAATCCCGAGAGGTCCCCTAGCAACTCGCATGGGGACTGGCCTTTCCTGAGGCCACCAGAGCGGGTCCCTGAGGTCCCCGTCGTAACTCGAGAAGACCTGCCGCAACTCGAGAAAATCCAGGAGGTTCTCCCCTCCAGGCGAGATGAGGCCCATTTCCGCTGAGGCATCTCGAGGCTGATCACACCTCACCTCTCTAACTTCGAAAGGGTCCTTCACACCCTTGGTGCAAATCAAGAAGTTCCCCGACCTAGCCGTCTCCACTCGAGAGGAATCACGAGGGTCCCGCCCACATCCAGAGGAGCCCCGTTTCCGCCTCGTAGCTCGAGATGAGGGATCCTTTCCCTGCTTCGTCGGGAAAGAGTTCCCGGCGTTCGCGTCGCATCTCAAGAGGAGGCCCTCTCAACAGGAACGGCGAGAGAAACTCCAGGGTCGTGCCACCATTCCAAGAGTCCCCCAGATGTCTCAGTCCATTCCAGAGGAACCTCTTTTCCCTTCACCGGCTCGTCTTTCACGCCGAGGATCGACTCACACCAAGGTGGCACGTGGCACAGCCCTGTGGGAAAGCCTCGTGGGAAAGCCTCGAGGGACAGCCTCGAGGGAAAGCCACAGATCCCTTGATCCACGTGACAGGAAGCGTGACACTACTGCTGCAGCTCGGGAGGAAAGCACACGTGCATGCCCCCACTCGAGACGAGGCCTGACTCCCCTGGGGAGACTCAGAAGCACCCCAAGATCCATGGCAACACGGGACAGGAATCCTAAGGTTCCGGCCCCGACTCCACACAAGGACTGAGGCCCCGGCATGGCCGGAGAGGAATCCCGAGAGGTCCCCTAGCAACTCGCATGGGGACTGGCCTTTCCTGAGGCCACCAGAGCGGGTCCCTGAGGTCCCCGTTGTAACTCGAGAAGACCTGCCGCAACTGGAGAAAATCCAGGAGGTTCTCCCCTCCAGGCGAGATGAGGCCCATTTCCGCTGAGGCGACTCGAGGCTGTTCACACGTCACCTCTGGAACTTCGAAAGGGTCCTTCACACCCTTGGTGCAAATCAAGAAGTTCCCCGACATACCCGTCTCCACTCGAGAGGAATCACGAGGGTCCCGCCCACATCCAGAGGAGCCCCGTTTCCGCCTCGTAGCTCGAGATGAGGGATCCTTTCCCTGCTTCTTCGGGAAAGAGTTCCCTGCCTTCCCGTCGCATCTCAAGAGGAGGCCCTCTCTACAGGAACGGCGAGAGGAACTCCAGGGTCGTGCCACCATTCCAAGAGTCCCCCAGATGTCTCAGTCCATTCCAGAGGAACCTCTTTTCCCTACACCGGCTCGTCTTTCACGCCGAGGATGGACTCACACCAAGGTGGCACGTGGCACAGCCCTGTGGGAAAGCCTCGTGGGAAAGCCTCGAGGGACAGCCTCGAGGGAAAGCTACAGATCCATTGATCCACGTGACAGGAAGCGTGACACTACTGCTGCAGCTCGGGAGGAAAGCGCACGTGCATGCCCCCACTCGAGACGAGGCCTGACTCCCCTGGGGAGACTCAGAAGCACCCCAAGATCCATGGCAACACTGGAAAGGAATCCTCAGGTTCCGGCCCCGACTCCACACAAGGACTGAGGCCCCGGCATGGACGGGAGAGGAATCCCGAGAGGTCCCCTAGCAACTCGCATGGGGACTGGCCTTTCCTGAGGCCACCAGAGCGGGCCCCTGAGGTCCCCGTTGTAACTCGAGAAGACCTGCCGCAACTCGAGAAAATCCAGGAGGTTCTCCCCTCCAGGCGAGATGAGGCCCATTTCGGCTGAGGCGTCTCGAGGCTGATCACACCTCACCTCTGGAACTTCGAAAGGCTCCTTCACACCATTGCTGCAAATCAAGAAGTTCCCCGACATACCCGTCTCCACTCGAGAGGAATCACGAGGGTCCCGCCCACATCCAGAGGAGCCCCGTTTCCGCCTTGTAGCTCGAGATGAGGGATCCTTTCCCTGCTTCGTCGGGAAAGAGTTCCCGGCCTTCCCGTCGCATCTCAAGAGGAGGCCCTCTCAACAGGAACGGCGAGAGGAACTCCAGGGTCGTGCCACCATTGCAAGAGTCCCCCAGATGTCTCAGTCCATTCCAGAGGAACCTCTTTTCCCTTCACCGGCTCGTCTTTCACACCGAGGATCGACTCACACCAAGGAGGCACGTGGCTCAGCCCTGTGGGAAAGCCTCGTGGGAAAGCCTCGAGGGACAGCCTCGAGGGAAAGCCACAGATCCCTTGATCCACGTGACAGGAAGCGTGACACTACTCCTGCAGCTCGGGAGGAAAGCGCACGTGCATGCCCCCACTCGAGACGAGGCCTGACTCCCCTGGGGAGACTCAGAAGCACCCCAAGATCCATGGCAACACTGGAAAGGAATCCTCAGGTTCCGGCTCCGACTCCACACAAGGACTGAGGCCCCGGCATGGACGGGAGAGGAATCCCGAGAGGTCCCCTAGCAACTCGCATGGGGACTGGCCTTTCCTGAGGCCACCAGAGCGGGTCCCTGAGGTCCCCGTCGTAGCTCGAGAAGACCTGCCGCAACTCGAGAAAATCCAGGAGGTTCTCCCCTCCAGGCGAGATGAGGCCCATTTCGGCTGAGGCGTCTCGAGGCTGATCACACCTCACCTCTGGAACTTCGAAAGGCTCCTTCACACCATTGCTGCAAATCAAGAAGTTCCCCGACATACCCGTCTCCACTCGAGAGGAATCACGAGGGTCCCGCCCACATCCAGAGGAGCCCCGTTTCCGCCTTGTAGCTCGAGATGAGGGATCCTTTCCCTGCTTCGTCGGGAAAGAGTTCCCGGCCTTCCCGTCGCATCTCAAGAGGAGGCCCTCTCAACAGGAACGGCGAGAGGAACTCCAGGGTCGTGCCACCATTGCAAGAGTCCCCCAGATGTCTCAGTCCATTCCAGAGGAACCTCTTTTCCCTTCACCGGCTCGTCTTTCACACCGAGGATCGACTCACACCAAGGAGGCACGTGGCTCAGCCCTGTGGGAAAGCCTCGTGGGAAAGCCTCGAGGGACAGCCTCGAGGGAAAGCCACAGATCCCTTGATCCACGTGACAGGAAGCGTGACACTACTGCTGCAGCTCGGGAGGAAAGCGCACGTGCATGCCCCCACTCGAGACGAGGCCTGACTCCCCTGGGGAGACTCAGAAGCACCCCAAGATCCATGGCAACACTGGAGAGGAATCCTCAGGTTCCGGCCCCGACTCCACACAAGGACTGAGGCCCCGGCATGGACGGGAGAGGAATCCCGAGAGGTCCCCGGGCAACTCGCATGGGGACTGGCCTTTCCTGAGGCCACCAGAGCGGGTCCCTGAGGTCCCCGTTGTAACTCGAGAAGACCTGCCGCAACTCGAGAAAATCCAGGAGGTTCTCCCCTCCAGGCGAGATGAGGCCCATTTCCGCTGAGGCGTCTCGAGGCTGATCACACCTCACCTCTGCAACTTCGAAAGGGTCCTTCACACCCTTGGTGCAAATCAAGAAGTTCCCCAACTTAGCCGTCTCCACTCGAGAGGAATCACGAGGGTCCCGCCCACATCCAGAGGAGCCCCGTTTCCGCCTTGTAGCTCGAGATGAGGGATCCTTTCCCTGCTTCGTCGGGAAAGAGTTCCCGGCCTTCCCGTCGCATCTCAAGAGGAGGCCCTCTCAACAGGAACGGCGAGAGGAACTCCAGGGTCGTGCCACCATTCCAAGAGTCCCCCAGATGTCTCAGTCCATTCCAGAGGAACCTTTTTTCCCTTCACCGGCTCGTCTTTCACGCCGAGGATCGACTCACACCAAGGTGGCACGTGGCACAGCCCTGTTGGAAAGCCTCGTGGGAAAGCCTCGAGGGACAGCCTCGAGGGAAAGCCGCAGATCCCTTGATCCACGTGACAGGAAGCGTGACACTACTGCTGCAGCTCGGGAGGAAAGCGCACGTGCATGCCCCCACTCGAGACGAGGCCTGACTCCCCTGGGGAGACTCAGAAGCACCCCAAGATCCATGGCAACACTGGAAAGGAATCCTCAGGTTCCGGCTCCGACTCCACACAAGGACTGAGGCCCCGGCATGGACGGGAGAGGAATCCCGAGAGGTCCCCTAGCAACTCGCATGGGGACTGGCCTTTCCTGAGGCCACCAGAGCGGGTCCCTGAGGTCCCCGTCGTAGCTCGAGAAGACCTGCCGCAACTCGAGAAAATCCAGGAGGTTCTCCCCTCCAGGCGAGATGAGGCCCATTTCGGCTGAGGCGTCTCGAGGCTGATCACACCTCACCTCTGGAACTTCGAAAGGGTCCTTCACACCCTTGGTGCAAATCAAGAAGTTCCCCGACATACCCGTCTCCAATCGAGAGGAATCACGAGGGTCCCGCCCACATCCAGAGGAGCCCCGTTTCCGCCTCGTAGCTCGAGATGAGGGATCCTTTCCCTGCTTCGTCGGGAAAGAGTTCCCGGCCTTCCCGTCGCACCTCAAGAGGAGGCCCTCTCAACAGGAACGTCGAGAGGAACTCCAGGGTCGTGCCACCATTCCAAGAGTCCCCCAGATGTCTCAGTCCATTCCAGAGGAAACTTTTTTCCCTTCACCGGCTCGTCTTTCACGCCGAGGATCGACTCACACCAAGGTGGCACGTGGCACAGCCCTGTGGGAAAGTCTCGAGGGAAAGCCTCGAGGGACAGCCTCGAGGGAAAGCCACAGATCCCTTGATCCACGTGACAGGAAGCGTGACACTACTGCTGCAGCTCGGGAAGAAAGCGCACGTGCATGCCCCCACTCGAGACGAGGCCTGACTCCCCTGGGGAGACTCAGAAGCACCCCAAGGTCCATGGCAACACGGGAGAGGAATCCTCAGGTTCCGGCCCCGACTCCACACAAGGACTGAGGCCCCGGCATGGACGGGAGAGGAATCCCGAGAGGTCCCCTAGCAACTCGCATGGGGACTGGCCTTTCCTGAGGCCACCAGAGCGGGTCCCTGAGGTCCCCGTTGTAACTCGAGAAGACCTGCCGCAACTGGAGAAAATCCAGGAGGTTCTCCCCTCCAGGCGAGATGAGGCCCATTTCCGCTGAGGCGTCTCGAGGCTGATCACACCTCACCTCTGGAACTTCGAAAGGGTCCTTCACACCCATGGTGCAAATCAAGAAGTTCCCCGACATACCCGTCTCCACTCGAGAGGAATCACGAGGGTCCCGCCCACATCCAGAGGAGCCCCGTTTCCGCCTCGTAGCTCGAGATGAGGGATCCTTTCCCTGCTTCGTCGGGAAAGAGTTCCCGGCGTTCCCGTCGCATCTCAAGAGGAGGCCCTCTCAACAGGAACGGCGAGAGGAACTCCAGGGTCGTGCCACCATTCCAAGAGTCCCCCAGATGTCTCAGTCCATTCCAGAGGAACCACTTTTCCCTTCACCGGCTCGTCTTTCACGCCGAGGATCGACTCACACCAAGGTGGCACGTGGCACAGCCCTGTGGGAAAGCCTCGTGGGAAAGGCTCGAGGGACAGCCTCGAGGGAAAGCCACAGATCCCTTGATCCACGTGACAGGAAGCGTGACACTACTGCTGCAGCTCGGGAGGGAAGCGCACGTGCATGGCCCCAGTCGAGACGAGGCCTGACTCCCCTGGGGAGACTCAGAAGCACCCCAAGATCCATGGCAACACTGGAGAGGAATCCTCAGGTTCCGGCCCCGACTCCACACAAGGACTGAGGCCCCGGCATGGACGGGAGAGGAATCCCGAGAGGTCCCCTAGCAACTCGCATGGGGACTGGCCTTTCCTGAGGCCACCAGAGCGGGTCCCTGAGGTCCCCGTCGTAACTCGAGAAGACCTGCCGCAACTCGAGAAAATCCAGGAGGTTCTCCCCTCCAGGCGAGATGAGGCCCATTTCCGCTGAGGCGTCTCGAGGCTGATCACACCTCACCTCTGGAACTTCGAAAGGGTCCTTCACACCCTTGGTGCAAATCAAGAAGTTCCCCGACCTAGCCGTCTCCACTCGAGAGGAATCACGAGGGTCCCGCCCACATCCAGAGGAGCCCCGTTTCCGCCTCGTAGCTCGAGATGAGGGATCCTTTCCCTGCTTCGTCGGGAAAGAGTTCCCGGCGTTCCCGTCGCATCTCAAGAGGAGGCCCTCTCAACAGGAACGGCGAGAGGAACTCCAGGGTCGTACCACCATTCCAAGAGTCCCCCAGATGTCTCAGTCCATTCCAGAGGAACCTCTTTTCCCTTCACCGGCTCGTCTTTCACGCCGAGGATCGACTCACACCAAGGTGGCACGTGGCACAGCCCTGTGGGAAAGCCTCGTGGGAAAGGCTCGAGGGACAGCCTCGAGGGAAAGCCACAGATCCCTTGATCCACGTGACAGGAAGCGTGACACTACTGCTGCAGCTCGGGAGGAAAGCGCACGTGCATGCCCCCACTCGAGACGAGGCCTGACTCCCCTGGGGAGACTCAGAAGCACCCCAAGATCCATGGCAACACTGGAGAGGAATCCTCAGGTTCCGGCCCCGAATCCACACAAGGACTGAGGCCCCGGCATGGACGGGAGAGGAATCCCGAGAGGTCCCCTAGGAACTCGCATGGGGACTGGCCTTTCCTGAGGCCACCAGAGCGGGTCCCTGAGGTCCCCGTCGTAACTCGAGAAGACCTGCCGCAACTCGAGAAAATCCAGGAGGTTCTCCCCTCCAGGCGAGATGAGGCCCATTTCCGCTGAGGCGTCTCGAGGCTGATCACACCTCACCTCTGGAACTTCGAAACGGTCCTTCACACCCTTGGTGCAAATCAAGAAGTTCCCCGACATACCCGTCTCCACTCGAGAGGAATCACGAGGGTCCCGCCCACATCCAGAGGAGCCCCGTTTCCGCCTCGTAGCTCGAGATGAGGGATCCTTTCCCTGCTTCGTCGGGAAAGAGTTCCCGGCGTTCCCGTCGCATCTCAAGAGGAGGCCCTCTCAACAGGAACGGCGAGAGGAACTCCAGGGTCGTGCCACCATTCCAAGAGTCCCCCAGATGTCTCAGTCCATTCCAGAGGAACCTCTTTTCCCTTCACCGCCTCGTCTTTCACGTCGAGGATCGACTCACACCAAGGTGGCACGTGGCACAGCCCTGTGGGAAAGCCTCGTGGGAAAGCCTCGAGGGAGAGCCTCGAGGGAAAGCCACAGATCCCTTGATCCACGTGACAGGAAGCGTGACAATAGTGCTGCAGCTCGGGAGGAAAGCGCACGTGCATGCCCCCACTCGAGACGAGGCCTGACTCCCCTGGGGAGACTCAGAAGCACCCCAGGATCCATGGCAACACTGGAGAGGAATCCTCAGGTTCCGGCCCCGACTCCACACAAGGACTGAGGCCCCGGCATGGACGGGAGAGGAATCCCGAGAGGTCCCCTAGCAACTCGCATGGGGACTGGCCTTTCCTGAGGCCACCAGAGCGGGTCCCTGAGGTCCCCGTCGTAACTCGAGAAGACCTGCCGCAACTCGAGAAAATCCAGGAGGTTCTCCCCTCCAGGCGAGATGAGGCCCATTTCCGCTGAGGCATCTCGAGGCTGATCACACCTCACCTCTCTAACTTTGAAAGGGTCCTTCACACCCTTGGTGCAAATCAAGAAGTTCCCCGACATACCCGTCTCCAATCGAGAGGAATCACGAGGGTCCCGCCCACATCCAGAGGAGCCCCGTTTCCGCCTCGTAGCTCGAGATGAGGGATCCTTTCCCTGCTTCGTCGGGAAAGAGTTCCCGGCCTTCCCGTCGCATCTCAAGAGGAGGCCCTCTCAACAGGAACGGCGAGAGGAACTCCAGGGTCGTGCCACCATTCCAAGAGTCCCCCAGATGTCTCAGTGCATTCCAGAGGAACCTCTTTTCCCTTCACCGGCTCGTCTTTCACGCCGAGGATCGACTCACACCAAGGTGGCACGTGGCACAGCCCTTTGGGAAAGCCTCGTGGGAAAGCCTCGAGGGACAGCCTCGAGGGAAAGCCACAGATCCCTTGATCCACGTGACAGGAACCGTGACACTACTGCTGCAGCTCGGGAGGAAAGCGCACGTGCATGCCCCCAGTCGAGACGAGGCCTGACTCCCCTGGGGAGACTCAGAAGCACCCCAAGATCCATGGCAACACTGGAGAGGAATCCTCAGGTTCCGGCCCCGACTCCACACAAGGACTGAGGCCCCGGCATGGACGGGAGAGGAATCCCGAGAGGTCCCCTAGCAACTCGCATGGGGACTGGCCTTTCCTGAGGCCACCAGAGCGGGTCCCTGAGGTCCCCGTCGTAACTCGAGAAGACCTGCCGCAACTCGAGAAAATCCAGGAGGTTCTCCCCTCCAGGCGAGATGAGGCCCATTTCCGCTGAGGCGTCTCGAGGCTGATCACACCTCACCTCTGGAACTTCGAAAGGGTCCTTCACACCATTGGTGCAAATCAAGAAGTTCCCCGACCTAGCCGTCTCCACTCGAGAGGAATCACGAGGGTCCCGCCCACATCCAGAGGAGCCCTGTTTCCGCCTCGTAGCTCGAGATGAGGGATCCTTTCCCTGCTTCGTCGGGAAAGAGTTCCCGGCGTTCCCGTCGCATCTCAAGAGGAGGCCCTCTCAACAGGAAAGGCGAGAGGAACTCCAGGGTCGTACCACCATTCCAAGAGTCCCCCAGATGTCTCAGTCCATTCCAGAGGAACCTCTTTTCCCTTCACCGGCTCGTCTTTCACGCCGAGGATCGACTCACACCAAGGTGGCACGTGGCACAGCCCTGTGGGAAAGCCTCGTGGGAAAGCCTCGAGGGACAGCCTCGAGGGAAAGCCACAGATCCCTTGATCCACGTGACAGGAACCGTGACACTACTGCTGCAGCTCGGGAGGAAAGCGCACGTGCATGCCCCCACTCGAGACGAGGCCTGACTCCCCTGGGGAGACTCAGAAGCACCCCAAGATCCATGGCAACACTGGAGAGGAATCCTCAGGTTCCCGCCCCGACTCCACACAAGGACTGAGGCCCCGGCATGGACGGGAGAGGAATCCCGAGAGGTCCCCTAGCAACTCGCATGGGGACTGGCCTTTCCTGAGGCCACCAGAGCGGGTCCCTGAGGTCCCCGTCGTAACTCGAGAAGACCTGCCTCAACTCGAGAAAATCCAGGAGGTTCTCCCCTCCAGGCGAGATGAGGCCCATTTCCGCTGAGGCGTCTCGAGGCTGATCACACCTCACCTCTGGAACTTCGAAACGGTCCTTCACACCCTTGGTGCAAATGAAGAAGTTCCCCGACATACCCGTCTCCACTCAAGAGGAATCACGAGGGTCCCGCCCACATCCAGAGGAGCCCCGTTTCCGCCTCGTAGCTCGAGATGAGGGATCCTTTCCCTGCTTCGTCGGGAAAGAGTTCCCGGCGTTCCCGTCGCATCTCAAGAGGAGGCCCTCTCAACAGGAACGGCGAGAGGAACTCCAGGTTCGTGCCACCATTCCAAGAGTCCCCCAGATGTCTCAGTCCATTCCAGAGGAACCTCTTTTCCCTTCACCGGCTCGTCTTTCACGTCGAGGATCGACTCACACAAAGGTGGCACGTGGCACAGCCCTGTGGGAAAGCCTCGTGGGAAAGCCTCGAGGGAGAGCCTCGAGGGAAAGCCACAGATCCCTTGATCCACGTGACAGGAAGCGTGACAATAGTGCTGCAGCTCGGGAGGAAAGCGCACGTGCATGCCCCCACTCGAGACGAGGCCTGACTCCCCTGGGGAGACTCAGAAGCACCCCAGGATCCATGGCAACACTGGAGAGGAATCCTCAGGTTCCGGCCCCGACTCCACACAAGGACTGAGGCCCCGGCATGGACGGGAGAGGAATCCCGAGAGGTCCCCTAGCAACTCGCATGGGGACTGGCCTTTCCTGAGGCCACCAGAGCGGGTCCCTGAGGTCCCCGTCGTAACTCGAGAAGACCTGCCGCAACTCGAGAAAATCCAGGAGGTTCTCCCCTCCAGGCGAGATGAGGCCCATTTCCGCTGAGGCATCTCGAGGCTGATCACACCTCACCTCTCTAACTTTGAAAGGGTCCTTCACACCCTTGGTGCAAATCAAGAAGTTCCCCGACATACCCGTCTCCACTCGAGAGGAATCACGAGGGTCCCGCCCACATCCAGAGGAGCCCCGTTTCCGCCTCGTAGCTCGAGATGAGGGATCCTTTCCCTGCTTCGTCGGGAAAGAGTTCCCGGCGTTCCCGTCGCATCTCAAGAGGAGGCCCTCTCAACAGGAACGGCGAGAGGAACTCCAGGGTCGTGCCACCATTCCAAGAGTCCCCCAGATGTCTCAGTGCATTCCAGAGGAACCTCTTTTCCCTTCACCGGCTCGTCTTTCACGCCGAGGATCGACTCACACCAAGGTGGCACGTGGCACAGCCCTGTGGGAAAGCCTCGTGGGAAAGCCTCGAGGGACAGCCTCGAGGGAAAGCCACAGATCCCTTGATCCACGTGACAGGAAGCGTGACACTACTGCTGCAGCTCGGGAGGAAAGCGCACGTGCATGCCCCCAGTCGAGACGAGGCCTGACTCCCCTGGGGAGACTCAGAAGCACCCCAAGATCCATGGCAACACTGGAGAGGAATCCTCAGGTTCCGGCCCCGACTCCACACAAGGACTGAGGCCCCGGCATGGACGGGAGAGGAATCCCGAGAGGTCCCCTAGCAACTCGCATGGGGACTGGCCTTTCCTGAGGCCACCAGAGCGGGTCCCTGAGGTCCCCGTCGTAACTCGAGAAGACCTGCCGCAACTCGAGAAAATCCAGGAGGTTCTCCCCTCCAGGCGAGATGAGGCCCATTTCCGCTGAGGCGTCTCGAGGCTGATCACACCTCACCTCTGGAACTTCGAAAGGGTCCTTCACACCCTTGGTGCAAATCAAGAAGTTCCCCGACCTAGCCGTCTCCACTCGAGAGGAATCACGAGGGTCCCGCCCACATCCAGAGGAGCCCCGTTTCCGCCTCGTAGCTCGAGATGAGGGATCCTTTCCCTGCTTCGTCGGGAAAGAGTTCCCGGCGTTCCCGTCGCATCTCAAGAGGAGGCCCTCTCAACAGGAACGGCGAGAGGAACTCCAGGGTCGTACCACCATTCCAAGAGTCCCCCAGATGTCTCAGTCCATTCCAGAGGAACCTCTTTTCCCTTCACCGGCTCGTCTTTCACGCCGAGGATCGACTCACACCAAGGTGGCACGTGGCACAGCCCTGTGGGAAAGCCTCGTGGGAAAGGCTCGAGGGACAGCCTCGAGGGAAAGCCACAGATCCCTTGATCCACGTGACAGGAACCGTGACACTACTGCTGCAGCTCGGGAGGAAAGCGCACGTGCATGCCCCACTCGAGACGAGGCCTGACTCCCCTGGGGAGACTCAGAAGCACCCCAAGATCCATGGCAACACTGGAGAGGAATCCTCAGGTTCCGGCCCCGACTCCACACAAGGACTGAGGCCCCGGCATGGACGGGAGAGGAATCCCGAGAGGTCCCCTAGCAACTCGCATGGGGACTGGCCTTTCCTGAGGCCACCAGAGCGGGTCCCTGAGGTCCCCGTCGTAACTCGAGAAGACCTGCCGCAACTGGAGAAAATCCAGGAGGTTCTCCCCTCCAGGCGAGATGAGGCCCATTTCCGCTGAGGCGTCTCGAGGCTGATCACACCTCACCTCTGGAACTTCGAAACGGTCCTTCACACCCTTGGTGCAAATCAAGAAGTTCCCCGACATACCCGTCTCCAATCGAGAGGAATCACGAGGGTCCCGCCCACATCCAGAGGAGCCCCGTTTCCGCCTCGTAGCTCGAGATGAGGGATCCTTTCCGTGCTTCGTCGGGAAAGAGTTCCCGGCGTTCCCGTCGCATCTCAAGAGGAGGCCCTCTCAACAGGAACGGCGAGAGGAACTCCAGGGTCGTGCCACCATTCCAAGAGTCCCCCAGATGTCTCAGTCCATTCCAGAGGAACCTCTTTTCCCTTCACCGGCTCGTCTTTCACGCCGAGGATCGACTCACACCAAGGTGGCACGTGGCACAGCCCTGTGGGAAAGCCTCGTGGGAAAGCCTCGAGGGAGAGCCTCGAGGGAAAGCCACAGATCCCTTGATCCACGTGACAGGAAGCGTGACACTACTGCTGCAGCTCGGGAGGAAAGCGCACGTGCATGCCCCCACTCGAGACGAGGCCTGACTCCCCTGGGGAGACTCAGAAGCACCCCAAGATCCATGGCAACACTGGAGAGGAATCCTCAGGTTCCGGCCCCGACTCCACACAAGGACTGAGGCCCCGGCATGGACGGGAGAGGAATCCCGAGAGGTCCCCTAGCAACTCGCATGGGGCCTGGCCTTTCCTGAGGCCACCAGAGCGGGTCCCTGAGGTCCCCGTCGTAACTCGAGAAGACCTGCCGCAACTCGAGAAAATCCAGGAGGTTCTCCCCTCCAGGCGAGATGAGGCCCATTTCCGCTGAGGCATCTCGAGGCTGATCACACCTCACCTCTCTAACTTTGAAAGGGTCCTTCACACCCTTGGTGCAAATCAAGAAGTTCCCCGACATACCCGTCTCCACTCGAGAGGAATCACGAGGGTCCCGCCCACATCCAGAGGAGCCCCGTTTCCGCCTCGTAGCTCGAGATGAGGGATCCTTTCCCTGCTTCGTCGGGAAAGAGTTCCCGGCGTTCCCGTCGCATCTCAAGAGGAGGCCCTCTCAACAGGAACGGCGAGAGGAACTCCAGGGTCGTGCCACCATTCCAAGAGTCCCCCAGATGTCTCAGTGCATTCCAGAGGAACCTCTTTTCCCTTCACCGGCTCGTCTTTCACGCCGAGGATCGACTCACACCAAGGTGGCACGTGGCACAGCCCTTTGGGAAAGCCTCGTGGGAAAGCCTCGAGGGACAGCCTCGAGGGAAAGCCACAGATCCCTTGATCCACGTGACAGGAAGCGTGACACTACTGCTGCAGCTCGGGAGGAAAGCGCACGTGCATGCCCCCAGTCGAGACGAGGCCTGACTCCCCTGGGGAGACTCAGAAGCACCCCAAGATCCATGGCAACACTGGAGAGGAATCCTCAGGTTCCGGCCCCGACTCCACACAAGGACTGAGGCCCCGGCATGGACGGGAGAGGAATCCCGAGAGGTCCCCTAGCAACTCGCATGGGGACTGGCCTTTCCTGAGGCCACCAGAGCGGGTCCCTGAGGTCCCCGTCGTAACTCGAGAAGACCTGCCGCAACTCGAGAAAATCCAGGAGGTTCTCCCCTCCAGGCGAGATGAGGCCCATTTCCGCTGAGGCGTCTCGAGGCTGATCACACCTCACCTCTGAAACTTCGAAAGGGTCCTTCACACCCTTGGTGCAAATCAAGAAGTTCCCCGACCTAGCCGTCTCCACTCGAGAGGAATCACGAGGGTCCCGCCCACATACAGAGGAGCCCCGTTTCCGCCTCGTAGCTCGAGATGAGGGATCCTTTCCCTGCTTCGTCGGGAAAGAGTTCCCGGCGTTCCCGTCGCATCTCAAGAGGAGGCCCTCTCAACAGGAACGGCGAGAGGAACTCCAGGGTCGTACCACCATTCCAAGAGTCCCCCAGATGTCTCAGTTCATTCCAGAGGAACCTCTTTTCCCTTCACCGGCTCGTCTTTCACGCCGAGGATCGACTCACACCAAGGTGGCACGTGGCACAGCCCTGTGGGAAAGCCTCGTGGGAAAGGCTCGAGGGACAGCCTCGAGGGAAAGCCACAGATCCCTTGATCCACGTGACAGGAACCGTGACACTACTGCTGCAGCTCGGGAGGAAAGCGCACGTGCATGCCCCCACTCGAGACGAGGCCTGACTCCCCTGGGGAGACTCAGAAGCACCCCAAGATCCATGGCAACACTGGAGAGGAATCCTCAGGTTCCGGCCCCGACTCCACACAAGGACTGAGGCCCCGGCATGGACGGGAGAGGAATCCCGAGAGGTCCCCTAGCAACTCGCATGGGGACTGGCCTTTCCTGAGGCCACCAGAGCGGGTCCCTGAGGTCCCCGTCGTAACTCGAGAAGACCTGCCGCAACTCGAGAAAATCCAGGAGGTTCTCCCCACCAGGCGAGATGAGGCCCATTTCCGCTGAGGCGTCTCGAGGCTGATCACACCTCACCTCTGGAACTTCGAAACGGTCCTTCACACCCTTGGTGCAAATCAAGAAGTTCCCCGACATACCCGTCTCCACTCGAGAGGAATCACGAGGGTCCCGCCCACATCCAGAGGAGCCCCGTTTCCGCCTCGTAGCTCGAGATGAGGGATCCTTTCCGTGCTTCGTCGGGAAAGAGTTCCCGGCGTTCCCGTCGCATCTCAAGAGGAGGCCCTCTCAACAGGAACGGCGAGAGGAACTCCAGGGTCGTGCCACCATTCCAAGAGTCCCCCAGATGTCTCAGTCCATTCCAGAGGAACCTCTTTTCCCTTCACCGGCTCGTCTTTCACGTCGAGGATCGACTCACAAAAAGGTGGCACGTGGCACAGCCCTGTGGGAAAGCCTCGTGGGAAAGCCTCGAGGGAGAGCCTCGAGGGAAAGCCACAGATCCCTTGATCCACGTGACAGGAAGCGTGACAATAGTGCTGCAGCTCGGGAGGAAAGCGCACGTGCATGCCCCCACTCGAGACGAGGCCTGACTCCCCTGGGGAGACTCAGAAGCACCCCAGGATCCATGGCAACACTGGAGAGGAATCCTCAGGTTCCGGCCCCGACTCCACACAAGGACTGAGGCCCCGGCATGGACGGGAGAGGAATCCCGAGAGGTCCCCTAGCAACTCGCATGGGGACTGGCCTTTCCTGAGGCCACCAGAGCGGGTCCCTGAGGTCCCCGTCGTAACTCGAGAAGACCTGCCGCAACTGGAGAAAATCCAGGAGGTTCTCCCCTCCAGGCGAGATGAGGCCCATTTCCGCTGAGGCGTCTCGAGGCTGATCACACCTCACCTCTGGAACTTCGAAAGGGTCCTTCACACCCTTGGTGCAAATCAAGAAGTTCCCCGACATACCCGTCTCCAATCGAGAGGAATCACGAGGGTCCCGCCCACATCCAGAGGAGCCCCGTTTCCGCCTCGTAGCTCGAGATGAGGGATCCTTTCCGTGCTTCGTCGGGAAAGAGTTCCCGGCGTTCCCGTCGCATCTCAAGAGGAGGCCCTCTCAACAGGAACGGCGAGAGGAACTCCAGGGTCGTGCCACCATTCCAAGAGTCCCCCAGATGTCTCAGTCCATTCCAGAGGAACCTCTTTTCCCTTCACCGGCTCGTCTTTCACGCCGAGGATCGACTCACACCAAGGTGGCACGTGGCACAGCCCTGTGGGAAAGCCTCGTGGGAAAGCCTCGAGGGACAGCCTCGAGGGAAAGCCACAGATCCCTTGATCCACGTGACAGGAAGCGTGACACTACTGCTGCAGCTCGGGAGGAAAGCGCACGTGCATGCCCCCACTCGAGACGAGGCCTGACTCCCCTGGGGAGACTCAGAAGCACCCCAAGATCCATGGCAACACTGGAGAGGAATCCTCAGGTTCCGGCCCCGACTCCACACAAGGACTGAGGCCCCGGCATGGACGGGAGAGGAATCCCGAGAGGTCCCCTAGCAACTCGCATGGGGACTGGCCTTTCCTGAGGCCACCAGAGCGGGTCCCTGAGGTCCCCGTCGTAACTCGAGAAGACCTGCCGCAACTCGAGAAAATCCAGGAGGTTCTCCCCTCCAGGCGAGATGAGGCCCATTTCCGCTGAGGCGTCTCGAGGCTGATCACACCTCACCTCTGGAACTTCGAAAGGGTCCTTCACACCCTTGGTGCAAATCAAGAAGTTCCCCGACCTAGCCGTCTCCACTCGAGAGGAATCACGAGGGTCCCGCCCACATACAGAGGAGCCCCGTTTCCGCCTCGTAGCTCGAGATGAGGGATCCTTTCCCTGCTTCGTCGGGAAAGAGTTCCCGGCGTTCCCGTCGCATCTCAAGAGGAGGCCCTCTCAACAGGAACGGCGAGAGGAACTCCAGGGTCGTACCACCATTCCAAGAGTCCCCCAGATGTCTCAGTTCATTCCAGAGGAACCTCTTTTCCCTTCACCGGCTCGTCTTTCACGCCGAGGATCGACTCACACCAAGGTGGCACGTGGCACAGCCCTGTGGGAAAGCCTCGTGGGAAAGGCTCGAGGGACAGCCTCGAGGGAAAGCCACAGATCCCTTGATCCACGTGACAGGAACCGTGACACTACTGCTGCAGCTCGGGAGGAAAGCGCACATGCATGCCCCCACTCGAGACGAGGCCTGACTCCCCTGGGGAGACTCAGAAGCACCCCAAGATCCATGGCAACACTGGAGAGGAATCCTCAGGTTCCGGCCCCGACTCCACACAAGGACTGAGGCCCCGGCATGGACGGGAGAGGAATCCCGAGAGGTCCCCTAGCAACTCGCATGGGGACTGGCCTTTCCTGAGGCCACCAGAGCGGGTCCCTGAGGTCCCCGTCGTAACTCGAGAAGACCTGCCGCAACTCGAGAAAATCCAGGAGGTTCTCCCCACCAGGCGAGATGAGGCCCATTTCCGCTGAGGCGTCTCGAGGCTGATCACACCTCACCTCTGGAACTTCGAAACGGTCCTTCACACCCTTGGTGCAAATCAAGAAGTTCCCCGACATACCCGTCTCCACTCGAGAGGAATCACGAGGGTCCCGCCCACATCCAGAGGAGCCCCGTTTCCGCCTCGTAGCTCGAGATGAGGGATCCTTTCCGTGCTTCGTCGGGAAAGAGTTCCCGGCGTTCCCGTCGCATCTCAAGAGGAGGCCCTCTCAACAGGAACGGCGAGAGGAACTCCAGGGTCGTGCCACCATTCCAAGAGTCCCCCAGATGTCTCAGTCCATTCCAGAGGAACCTCTTTTCCCTTCACCGGCTCGTCTTTCACGTCGAGGATCGACTCACAAAAAGGTGGCACGTGGCACAGCCCTGTGGGAAAGCCTCGTGGGAAAGCCTCGAGGGAGAGCCTCGAGGGAAAGCCACAGATCCCTTGATCCACGTGACAGGAAGCGTGACAATAGTGCTGCAGCTCGGGAGGAAAGCGCACGTGCATGCCCCCACTCGAGACGAGGCCTGACTCCCCTGGGGAGACTCAGAAGCACCCCAGGATCCATGGCAACACTGGAGAGGAATCCTCAGGTTCCGGCCCCGACTCCACACAAGGACTGAGGCCCCGGCATGGACGGGAGAGGAATCCCGAGAGGTCCCCTAGCAACTCGCATGGGGACTGGCCTTTCCTGAGGCCACCAGAGCGGGTCCCTGAGGTCCCCGTCGTAACTCGAGAAGACCTGCCGCAACTGGAGAAAATCCAGGAGGTTCTCCCCTCCAGGCGAGATGAGGCCCATTTCCGCTGAGGCGTCTCGAGGCTGATCACACCTCACCTCTGGAACTTCGAAAGGGTCCTTCACACCCTTGGTGCAAATCAAGAAGTTCCCCGACATACCCGTCTCCAATCGAGAGGAATCACGAGGGTCCCGCCCACATCCAGAGGAGCCCCGTTTCCGCCTCGTAGCTCGAGATGAGGGATCCTTTCCGTGCTTCGTCGGGAAAGAGTTCCCGGCGTTCCCGTCGCATCTCAAGAGGAGGCCCTCTCAACAGGAACGGCGAGAGGAACTCCAGGGTCGTGCCACCATTCCAAGAGTCCCCCAGATGTCTCAGTCCATTCCAGAGGAACCTCTTTTCCCTTCACCGGCTCGTCTTTCACGCCGAGGATCGACTCACACCAAGGTGGCACGTGGCACAGCCCTGTGGGAAAGCCTCGTGGGAAAGCCTCGAGGGACAGCCTCGAGGGAAAGCCACAGATCCCTTGATCCACGTGACAGGAAGCGTGACACTACTGCTGCAGCTCGGGAGGAAAGCGCACGTGCATGCCCCCACTCGAGACGAGGCCTGACTCCCCTGGGGAGACTCAGAAGCACCCCAAGATCCATGGCAACACTGGAGAGGAATCCTCAGGTTCCGGCCCCGACTCCACACAAGGACTGAGGCCCCGGCATGGACGGGAGAGGAATCCCGAGAGGTCCCCTAGCAACTCGCATGGGGACTGGCCTTTCCTGAGGCCACCAGAGCGGGTCCCTGAGGTCCCCGTCGTAACTCGAGAAGACCTGCCGCAACTCGAGAAAATCCAGGAGGTTCTCCCCTCCAGGCGAGATGAGGCCCATTTCCGCTGAGGCATCTCGAGGCTGATCACACCTCACCTCTCTAACTTTGAAAGGGTCCTTCACACCCTTGGTGCAAATCAAGAAGTTCCCCGACATACCCGTCTCCACTCGAGAGGAATCACGAGGGTCCCGCCCACATCCAGAGGAGCCCCGTTTCCGCCTCGTAGCTCGAGATGAGGGATCCTTTCCCTGCTTCGTCGGGAAAGAGTTCCCGGCGTTCCCGTCGCATCTCAAGAGGAGGCCCTCTCAACAGGAACGGCGAGAGGAACTCCAGGGTCGTGCCACCATTCCAAGAGTCCCTCAGATGTCTCAGTGCATTCCAGAGGAACCTCTTTTCCCTTAACTGGCTCGTCTTTCACGCCGAGGATCGACTCACACCAAGGTGGCACGTGGCACAGCCCTGTGGGAAAGCCTCGTGGGAAAGCCTCGAGGGACAGCCTCGAGGGAAAGCCACAGATCCCTTGATCCACGTGACAGGAAGCGTGACACTACTGCTGCAGCTCGGGAGGAAAGCGCACGTGCATGCCCCCACTCGAGACGAGGCCTGACTCCCCTGGGGAGACTCAGAAGCACCCCAAGATCCATGGCAACACTGGAGAGGAATCCTCAGGTTCCGGCCCCGACTCCACACAAGGTCTTAGGCCCCGGCATGGACGGGAGAGGAATCCCGAGAGGTCCCCTAGCAACTCGCATGGCGACTGGCCTTTCCTGAGGCCAACAGAGCGGGTCCCTGAGGTCCCCGTCGTGACTCGAGAAGACCTGCCGCAACTCGAGAAAATCCAGGAGGTTCTCCCCTCCAGGCGAGATGAGGCCCATTTCCGCTGAGGCGGCTCCAGGCTGATCACACCTCACCTCTGGAACTTCGGAAGGGTCTTTCACACCCTTGGTGCAAATCAAGAAGTTCCCCGACATACCCGTCTCCACTCGAGAGGAAACGCGTGGGTCTCGCCCACATCCAGAGGAGCCCCGTTTCCGCCTCGTACCTCGAGATGAGGGATCCTTTCCCTGCTTCGTCGGGAAAGAGTTCCCGGCGTTCCCGTCGCATCTCAAGAGGAGGCCCTCTCAAGAGGATCGACGAGAGGAACTCCAGGGTCGTGCCACCATTCCAAGAGTCCCCCAGATGTCTCAGTCCATTCCAGAGGAACCTCTTTTCCCTTCACCGGCTCGTCTTTCACGCCGAGGATCGACTCACACCAAGGTGGCACGTGGCACAGCCCTGTGGGAAAGCCTCGTGGGAAAGGCTCGAGGGACAGCCTCGAGGGAAAGCCACAGATCCCTTGATCCACGTGACAGGAACCGTGACACTACTGCTGCAGCTCGGGAGGAAAGCGCACGTGCATGCCCCCACTCGAGACGAGGCCTGACTCCCCTGGGGAGACTCAGAAGCACCCCAAGATCCATGGCAACACTGGAGAGGAATCCTCAGGTTCCGGCCCCGACTCCACACAAGGACTGAGGCCCCGGCATGGACGGGAGAGGAATCCCGAGAGGTCCCCTAGCAACTCGCATGGGGACTGGCCTTTCCTGAGGCCACCAGAGCGGGTCCCTGAGGTCCCCGTCGTAACTCGAGAAGACCTGCCGCAACTCGAGAAAATCCAGGAGGTTCTCCCCACCAGGCGAGATGAGGCCCATTTCCGCTGAGGCGTCTCGAGGCTGATCACACCTCACCTCTGGAACTTCGAAACGGTCCTTCACACCCTTGGTGCAAATCAAGAAGTTCCCCGACATACCCGTCTCCACTCGAGAGGAATCACGAGGGTCCCGCCCACATCCAGAGGAGCCCCGTTTCCGCCTCGTAGCTCGAGATGAGGGATCCTTTCCGTGCTTCGTCGGGAAAGAGTTCCCGGCGTTCCCGTCGCATCTCAAGAGGAGGCCCTCTCAACAGGAACGGCGAGAGGAACTCCAGGGTCGTGCCACCATTCCAAGAGTCCCCCAGATGTCTCAGTCCATTCCAGAGGAACCTCTTTTCCCTTCACCGGCTCGTCTTTCACGTCGAGGATCGACTCACAAAAAGGTGGCACGTGGCACAGCCCTGTGGGAAAGCCTCGTGGGAAAGCCTCGAGGGAGAGCCTCGAGGGAAAGCCACAGATCCCTTGATCCACGTGACAGGAAGCGTGACAATAGTGCTGCAGCTCGGGAGGAAAGCGCACGTGCATGCCCCCACTCGAGACGAGGCCTGACTCCCCTGGGGAGACTCAGAAGCACCCCAGGATCCATGGCAACACTGGAGAGGAATCCTCAGGTTCCGGCCCCGACTCCACACAAGGACTGAGGCCCCGGCATGGACGGGAGAGGAATCCCGAGAGGTCCCCTAGCAACTCGCATGGGGACTGGCCTTTCCTGAGGCCACCAGAGCGGGTCCCTGAGGTCCCCGTCGTAACTCGAGAAGACCTGCCGCAACTCGAGAAAATCCAGGAGGTTCTCCCCTCCAGGCGAGATGAGGCCCATTTCCGCTGAGGCGTCTCGAGGCTGATCACACCTCACCTCTGGAACTTCGAAAGGGTCCTTCACACCCTTGGTGCAAATCAAGAAGTTCCCCGACATACCCGTCTCCAATCGAGAGGAATCACGAGGGTCCCGCCCACATCCAGAGGAGCCCCGTTTCCGCCTCGTAGCTCGAGATGAGGGATCCTTTCCGTGCTTCGTCGGGAAAGAGTTCCCGGCGTTCCCGTCGCATCTCAAGAGGAGGCCCTCTCAACAGGAACGGCGAGAGGAACTCCAGGGTCGTGCCACCATTCCAAGAGTCCCCCAGATGTCTCAGTCCATTCCAGAGGAACCTCTTTTCCCTTCACCGGCTCGTCTTTCACGCCGAGGATCGACTCACACCAAGGTGGCACGTGGCACAGCCCTGTGGGAAAGCCTCGTGGGAAAGCCTCGAGGGACAGCCTCGAGGGAAAGCCACAGATCCCTTGATCCACGTGACAGGAAGCGTGACACTACTGCTGCAGCTCGGGAGGAAAGCGCACGTGCATGCCCCCACTCGAGACGAGGCCTGACTCCCCTGGGGAGACTCAGAAGCACCCCAAGATCCATGGCAACACTGGAGAGGAATCCTCAGGTTCCGGCCCCGACTCCACACAAGGACTGAGGCCCCGGCATGGACGGGAGAGGAATCCCGAGAGGTCCCCTAGCAACTCGCATGGGGACTGGCCTTTCCTGAGGCCACCAGAGCGGGTCCCTGAGGTCCCCGTCGTAACTCGAGAAGACCTGCCGCAACTCGAGAAAATCCAGGAGGTTCTCCCCTCCAGGCGAGATGAGGCCCATTTCCGCTGAGGCGTCTCGAGGCTGATCACACCTCACCTCTGGAACTTCGAAAGGGTCCTTCACACCCTTGGTGCAAATCAAGAAGTTCCCCGACCTAGCCGTCTCCACTCGAGAGGAATCACGAGGGTCCCGCCCACATACAGAGGAGCCCCGTTTCCGCCTCGTAGCTCGAGATGAGGGATCCTTTCCCTGCTTCGTCGGGAAAGAGTTCCCGGCGTTCCCGTCGCATCTCAAGAGGAGGCCCTCTCAACAGGAACGGCGAGAGGAACTCCAGGGTCGTACCACCATTCCAAGAGTCCCCCAGATGTCTCAGTTCATTCCAGAGGAACCTCTTTTCCCTTCACCGGCTCGTCTTTCACGCCGAGGATCGACTCACACCAAGGTGGCACGTGGCACAGCCCTGTGGGAAAGCCTCGTGGGAAAGGCTCGAGGGACAGCCTCGAGGGAAAGCCACAGATCCCTTGATCCACGTGACAGGAACCGTGACACTACTGCTGCAGCTCGGGAGGAAAGCGCACATGCATGCCCCCACTCGAGACGAGGCCTGACTCCCCTGGGGAGACTCAGAAGCACCCCAAGATCCATGGCAACACTGGAGAGGAATCCTCAGGTTCCGGCCCCGACTCCACACAAGGACTGAGGCCCCGGCATGGACGGGAGAGGAATCCCGAGAGGTCCCCTAGCAACTCGCATGGGGACTGGCCTTTCCTGAGGCCACCAGAGCGGGTCCCTGAGGTCCCCGTCGTAACTCGAGAAGACCTGCCGCAACTCGAGAAAATCCAGGAGGTTCTCCCCACCAGGCGAGATGAGGCCCATTTCCGCTGAGGCGTCTCGAGGCTGATCACACCTCACCTCTGGAACTTCGAAACGGTCCTTCACACCCTTGGTGCAAATCAAGAAGTTCCCCGACATACCCGTCTCCACTCGAGAGGAATCACGAGGGTCCCGCCCACATCCAGAGGAGCCCCGTTTCCGCCTCGTAGCTCGAGATGAGGGATCCTTTCCGTGCTTCGTCGGGAAAGAGTTCCCGGCGTTCCCGTCGCATCTCAAGAGGAGGCCCTCTCAACAGGAACGGCGAGAGGAACTCCAGGGTCGTGCCACCATTCCAAGAGTCCCCCAGATGTCTCAGTCCATTCCAGAGGAACCTCTTTTCCCTTCACCGGCTCGTCTTTCACGTCGAGGATCGACTCACAAAAAGGTGGCACGTGGCACAGCCCTGTGGGAAAGCCTCGTGGGAAAGCCTCGAGGGAGAGCCTCGAGGGAAAGCCACAGATCCCTTGATCCACGTGACAGGAAGCGTGACAATAGTGCTGCAGCTCGGGAGGAAAGCGCACGTGCATGCCCCCACTCGAGACGAGGCCTGACTCCCCTGGGGAGACTCAGAAGCACCCCAGGATCCATGGCAACACTGGAGAGGAATCCTCAGGTTCCTGCCCCGACTCCACACAAGGACTGAGGCCCCGGCATGGACGGGAGAGGAATCCCGAGAGGTCCCCTAGCAACTCGCATGGGGACTGGCCTTTCCTGAGGCCACCAGAGCGGGTCCCTGAGGTCCCCGTCGTAACTCGAGAAGACCTGCCGCAACTGGAGAAAATCCAGGAGGTTCTCCCCTCCAGGCGAGATGAGGCCCATTTCCGCTGAGGCGTCTCGAGGCTGATCACACCTCACCTCTGGAACTTCGAAAGGGTCCTTCACACCCTTGGTGCAAATCAAGAAGTTCCCCGACATACCCGTCTCCAATCGAGAGGAATCACGAGGGTCCCGCCCACATCCAGAGGAGCCCCGTTTCCGCCTCGTAGCTCGAGATGAGGGATCCTTTCCGTGCTTCGTCGGGAAAGAGTTCCCGGCGTTCCCGTCGCATCTCAAGAGGAGGCCCTCTCAACAGGAACGGCGAGAGGAACTCCAGGGTCGTGCCACCATTCCAAGAGTCCCCCAGATGTCTCAGTCCATTCCAGAGGAACCTCTTTTCCCTTCACCGGCTCGTCTTTCACGCCGAGGATCGACTCACACCAAGGTGGCACGTGGCACAGCCCTGTGGGAAAGCCTCGTGGGAAAGCCTCGAGGGACAGCCTCGAGGGAAAGCCACAGATCCCTTGATCCACGTGACAGGAAGCGTGACACTACTGCTGCAGCTCGGGAGGAAAGCGCACGTGCATGCCCCCACTCGAGACGAGGCCTGACTCCCCTGGGGAGACTCAGAAGCACCCCAAGATCCATGGCAACACTGGAGAGGAATCCTCAGGTTCCGGCCCCGACTCCACACAAGGACTGAGGCCCCGGCATGGACGGGAGAGGAATCCCGAGAGGTCCCCTAGCAACTCGCATGGGGACTGGCCTTTCCTGAGGCCACCAGAGCGGGTCCCTGAGGTCCCCGTCGTAACTCGAGAAGACCTGCCGCAACTCGAGAAAATCCAGGAGGTTCTCCCCTCCAGGCGAGATGAGGCCCATTTCCGCTGAGGCATCTCGAGGCTGATCACACCTCACCTCTCTAACTTTGAAAGGGTCCTTCACACCCTTGGTGCAAATCAAGAAGTTCCCCGACATACCCGTCTCCACTCGAGAGGAATCACGAGGGTCCCGCCCACATCCAGAGGAGCCCCGTTTCCGCCTCGTAGCTCGAGATGAGGGATCCTTTCCCTGCTTCGTCGGGAAAGAGTTCCCGGCGTTCCCGTCGCATCTCAAGAGGAGGCCCTCTCAACAGGAACGGCGAGAGGAACTCCAGGGTCGTGCCACCATTCCAAGAGTCCCCCAGATGTCTCAGTGCATTCCAGAGGAACCTCTTTTCCCTTAACTGGCTCGTCTTTCACGCCGAGGATCGACTCACACCAAGGTGGCACGTGGCACAGCCCTGTGGGAAAGCCTCGTGGGAAAGCCTCGAGGGACAGCCTCGAGGGAAAGCCACAGATCCCTTGATCCACGTGACAGGAAGCGTGACACTACTGCTGCAGCTCGGGAGGAAAGCGCACGTGCATGCCCCCACTCGAGACGAGGCCTGACTCCCCTGGGGAGACTCAGAAGCACCCCAAGATCCATGGCAACACTGGAGAGGAATCCTCAGGTTCCGGCCCCGACTCCACACAAGGACTGAGGCCCCGGCATGGACGGGAGAGGAATCCCGAGAGGTCCCCTAGCAACTCGCATGGGGACTGGCCTTTCCTGAGGCCACCAGAGCGGGTCCCTGAGGTCCCCGTCGTAACTCGAGAAGACCTGCCGCAACTGGAGAAAATCCAGGAGGTTCTCCCCTCCAGGCGAGATGAGGCCCATTTCCGCTGAGGCGTCTCGAGGCTGATCACACCTCACCTCTGGAACTTCGAAAGGGTCCTTCACACCCTTGGTGCAAATCAAGAAGTTCCCCGACATACCCGTCTCCAATCGAGAGGAATCACGAGGGTCCCGCCCACATCCAGAGGAGCCCCGTTTCCGCCTCGTAGCTCGAGATGAGGGATCCTTTCCGTGCTTCGTCGGGAAAGAGTTCCCGGCGTTCCCGTCGCATCTCAAGAGGAGGCCCTCTCAACAGGAACGGCGAGAGGAACTCCAGGGTCGTGCCACCATTCCAAGAGTCCCCCAGATGTCTCAGTCCATTCCAGAGGAACCTCTTTTCCCTTCACCGGCTCGTCTTTCACGCCGAGGATCGACTCACACCAAGGTGGCACGTGGCACAGCCCTGTGGGAAAGCCTCGTGGGAAAGCCTCGAGGGACAGCCTCGAGGGAAAGCCACAGATCCCTTGATCCACGTGACAGGAAGCGTGACACTACTGCTGCAGCTCGGGAGGAAAGCGCACGTGCATGCCCCCACTCGAGACGAGGCCTGACTCCCCTGGGGAGACTCAGAAGCACCCCAAGATCCATGGCAACACTGGAGAGGAATCCTCAGGTTCCGGCCCCGACTCCACACAAGGACTGAGGCCCCGGCATGGACGGGAGAGGAATCCCGAGAGGTCCCCTAGCAACTCGCATGGGGACTGGCCTTTCCTGAGGCCACCAGAGCGGGTCCCTGAGGTCCCCGTCGTAACTCGAGAAGACCTGCCGCAACTCGAGAAAATCCAGGAGGTTCTCCCCTCCAGGCGAGATGAGGCCCATTTCCGCTGAGGCGTCTCGAGGCTGATCACACCTCACCTCTGGAACTTCGAAAGGGTCCTTCACACCCTTGGTGCAAATCAAGAAGTTCCCCGACCTAGCCGTCTCCACTCGAGAGGAATCACGAGGGTCCCGCCCACATCCAGAGTAGCCCCGTTTCCGCCTCGTAGCTCGAGATGAGGGATCCTTTCCCTGCTTTGTCGGGAAAGAGTTCCCGGCGTTCCCGTCGCATCTCAAGAGGAGGCCCTCTCAACAGGAACGGCGAGAGGAACTCCAGGGTCGTACCACCATTCCAAGAGTCCCCCAGATGTCTCAGTCCATTCCAGAGGAACCTCTTTTCCCTTCACCGGCTCGTCTTTCACGCCGAGGATCGACTCACACCAAGGTGGCACGTGGCACAGCCCTGTGGGAAAGCCTCGTGGGAAAGGCTCGAGGGACAGCCTCGAGGGAAAGCCACAGATCCCTTGATCCACGTGACAGGAACCGTGACACTACTGCTGCAGCTCGGGAGGAAAGCGCACGTGCATGCCCCCACTCGAGACGAGGCCTGACTCCCCTGGGGAGACTCAGAAGCACCCCAAGATCCATGGCAACACTGGAGAGGAATCCTCAGGTTCCGGCCCCGACTCCACACAAGGACTGAGGCCCCGGCATGGACGGGAGAGGAATCCCGAGAGGTCCCCTAGCAACTCGCATGGGGACTGGCCTTTCCTGAGGCCACCAGAGCGGGTCCCTGAGGTCCCCGTCGTAACTCGAGAAGACCTGCCGCAACTCGAGAAAATCCAGGAGGTTCTCCCCACCAGGCGAGATGAGGCCCATTTCCGCTGAGGCGTCTCGAGGCTGATCACACCTCACCTCTGGAACTTCGAAACGGTCCTTCACACCCTTGGTGCAAATCAAGAAGTTCCCCGACATACCCGTCTCCACTCGAGAGGAATCACGAGGGTCCCGCCCACATCCAGAGGAGCCCCGTTTCCGCCTCGTAGCTCGAGATGAGGGATCCCTTCCCTGCTTCGTCGGGAAAGAGTTCCCGGCGTTCCCGTCGCATCTCAAGAGGAGGCCCTCTCAACAGGAACGGCGAGAGGAACTCCAGGTTCGTGCCACCATTCCAAGAGTCCCCCAGATGTCTCAGTCCATTCCAGAGGAACCTCTTTTCCCTTCACCGGCTCGTCTTTCACGTCGAGGATCGACTCACACCAAGGTGGCACGTGGCACAGCCCTGTGGGAACGCCTCGTGGGAAAGCCTCGAGGGAGAGCCTCGAGGGAAAGCCACAGATCCCTTGATCCACGTGACAGGAAGCGTGACAATAGTGCTGCAGCTCGGGAGGAAAGCGCACGTGCATGCCCCCACTCGAGACGAGGCCTGACTCCCCTGGGGAGACTCAGAAGCACCCCAGGATCCATGGCAACACTGGAGAGGAATCCTCAGGTTCCGGCCCCGACTCCACACAAGGACTGAGGCCCCGGCATGGACGGGAGAGGAATCCCGAGAGGTCCCCTAGCAACTCGCATGGGGACTGGCCTTTCCTGAGGCCACCAGAGCGGGTCCCTGAGGTCCCCGTCGTAACTCGAGAAGACCTGCCGCAACTCGAGAAAATCCAGGAGGTTCTCCCCTCCAGGCGAGATGAGGCCCATTTCCGCTGAGGCGTCTCGAGGCTCATCACACCTCACCTCTGGAACTTCGAAAGGGTCCTTCACACCCTTGGTGCAAATCAAGAAGTTCCCCGACATACCCGTCTCCACTCGAGAGGAATCAGGAGGGTCCCGCCCACATCCAGAGGAGCCCCGTTTCCGCCTCGTAGCTCGAGATGAGGGATCCTTTCCCTGCTTCGTCGGGAAAGAGTTCCCGGCGTTCCCGTCGCATCTCAAGAGGAGGCCCTCTCAACAGGAACGGCGAGAGGAACTCCAGGGTCGTGCCACCATTCCAAGAGTCCCCCAGATGTCTCAGTCCATTCCAGAGGAACCTCTTTTCCCTTCACCGGCTCGTCTTTCACGCCGAGGATCGACTCACACCAAGGTGGCACGTGGCACAGCCCTGTGGGAAAGCCTCGTGGGAAAGCCTCGAGGGACAGCCTCGAGGGAAAGCCACAGATCCCTTGATCCACGTGACAGGAAGCGTGACACTACTGCTGCAGCTCGGGAGGAAAGCGCACGTGCATGCCCCCACTCGAGACGAGGCCTGACTCCCCTGGGGAGACTCAGAAGCACCCCAAGATCCATGGCAACACTGGAGAGGAATCCTCAGGTTCCGGCCCCGACTCCACACAAGGACTGAGGCCCCGGCATGGACGGGAGAGGAATCCCGAGAGGTCCCCTAGCAACTCGCATGGGGACTGGCCTTTCCTGAGGCCACCAGAGCGGGTCCCTGAGGTCCCCGTCGTAACTCGAGAAGACCTGCCGCAACTCGAGAAAATCCAGGAGGTTCTCCCCTCCAGGCGAGATGAGGCCCATTTCCGCTGAGGCATCTCGAGGCTGATCACACCTCACCTCTCTAACTTTGAAAGGGTCCTTCACACCCTTGGTGCAAATCAAGAAGTTCCCCGACATACCCGTCTCCACTCGAGAGGAATCACGAGGGTCCCGCCCACATCCAGAGGAGCCCCGTTTCCGCCTCGTAGCTCGAGATGAGGGATCCTTTCCCTGCTTCGTCGGGAAAGAGTTCCCGGCGTTCCCGTCGCATCTCAAGAGGAGGCCCTCTCAACAGGAACGGCGAGAGGAACTCCAGGGTCGTGCCACCATTCCAAGAGTCCCCCAGATGTCTCAGTGCATTCCAGAGGAACCTCTTTTCCCTTAACTGGCTCGTCTTTCACGCCGAGGATCGACTCACACCAAGGTGGCACGTGGCACAGCCCTGTGGGAAAGCTTCGTGGGAAAGCCTCGAGGGACAGCCTCGAGGGAAAGCCACAAATCCCTTGATCCACGTGACAGGAAGCGTGACACTACTGCTGCAGCTCGGGAGGAAAGCGCACGTGCATGCCCCCACTCGAGACGAGGCCTGACTCCCCTGGGGAGACTCAGAAGCACCCCAAGATCCATGGCAACACTGGAGAGGAATCCTCAGGTTCCGGCCCCGACTCCACACAAGGACTGAGGCCCCGGCATGGACGGGAGAGGAATCCCGAGAGGTCCCCTAGCAACTCGCATGGGGACTGGCCTTTCCTGAGGCCACCAGAGCGGGTCCCTGAGGTCCCCGTCGTAACTCGAGAAGACCTGCCGCAACTCGAGAAAATCCAGGAGGTTCTCCCCTCCAGGCGAGATGAGGCCCATTTCCGCTGAGGCGTCTCGAGGCTGATCACACCTCACCTCTGGAACTTCGAAAGGGTCCTTCACACCCTTGGTGCAAATCAAGAAGTTCCCCGACATACCCGTCTCCAATCGAGAGGAATCAGGAGGGTCCCGCCCACATCCAGAGGAGCCCCGTTTCCGCCTCGTAGCTCGAGATGAGGGATCCTTTCCGTGCTTCGTCGGGAAAGAGTTCCCGGCGTTCCCGTCGCATCTCAAGAGGAGGCCCTCTCAACAGGAACGGCGAGAGGAACTCCAGGGTCGTGCCACCATTCCAAGAGTCCCCCAGATGTCTCAGTCCATTCCAGAGGAACCTCTTTTCCCTTCACCGGCTCGTCTTTCACGCCGAGGATCGACTCACACCAAGGTGGCACGTGGCACAGCCCTGTGGGAAAGCCTCGTGGGAAAGCCTCGAGGGACAGCCTGGAGGGAAAGCCACAGATCCCTTGATCCACGTGACAGGAAGCGTGACACTACTGCTGCAGCTCGGGAGGAAAGCGCACGTGCATGCCCCCACTCGAGACGAGGCCTGACTCCCCTGGGGAGACTCAGAAGCACCCCAAGATCCATGGCAACACTGGAGAGGAATCCTCAGGTTCCGGCCCCGACTCCACACAAGGACTGAGGCCCCGGCATGGACGGGAGAGGAATCCCGAGAGGTCCCCTAGCAACTCGCATGGGGACTGGCCTTTCCTGAGGCCACCAGAGCGGGTCCCTGAGGTCCCCGTCGTAACTCGAGAAGACCTGCCGCAACTCGAGAAAATCCAGGAGTTTCTCCCCTCCAGGCGAGATGAGGCCCATTTCCGCTGAGGCGTCTCGAGGCTGATCACACCTCACCTCTGGAACTTCGAAAGGGTCCTTCACACCCTTGGTGCAAATCAAGAAGTTCCCCGACCTAGCCGTCTCCACTCGAGAGGAATCACGAGGGTCCCGCCCACATCCAGAGGAGCCCCGTTTCCGCCTCGTAGCTCGAGATGAGGGATCCTTTCCCTGCTTCGTCGGGAAAGAGTTCCCGGCGTTCCCGTCGCATCTCAAGAGGAGGCCCTCTCAACAGGAACGGCGAGAGGAACTCCAGGGTCGTGCCACCATTCCAAGAGTCCCCCAGATGTCTCAGTCCATTCCAGAGGAACCTCTTTTCCCTTCACCGGCTCGTCTTTCACGTCGAGGATCGACTCACACCAAGGTGGCACGTGGCACAGCCCTGTGGGAAAGCCTCGTGGGAAAGCCTCGAGGGAGAGCCTCGAGGGAAAGCCACAGATCCCTTGATCCACGTGACAGGAAGCGTGACAATAGTGCTGCAGCTCAGGAGGAAAGCGCACGTGCATGCCCCCACTCGAGACGAGGCCTGACTCCCCTGGGGAGACTCAGAAGCACCCCAGGATCCATGGCAACACTGGAGAGGAATCCTCAGGTTCCGGCCCCGACTCCACACAAGGACTGAGGCCCCGGCATGGACGGGAGAGGAATCCCGAGAGGTCCCCTAGCAACTCGCATGGGGACTGGCCTTTCCTGAGGCCACCAGAGCGGGTCCCTGAGGTCCCCGTCGTAACTCGAGAAGACCTGCCGCAACTCGAGAAAATCCAGGAGGTTCTCCCCTCCAGGCGAGATGAGGCCCATTTCCGCTGAGGCGTCTCGAGGCTGATCACACCTCACCTCTGGAACTTCGAAAGGGTCCTTCACACCCTTGGTGCAAATCAAGAAGTTCCCCGACATACCCGTCTCCAATCGAGAGGAATCACGAGGGTCCCGCCCACATCCAGAGGAGCCCCGTTTCCGCCTCGTAGCTCGAGATGAGGGATCCTTTCCGTGCTTCGTCGGGAAAGAGTTCCCGGCGTTCCCGTCGCATCTCAAGAGGAGGCCCTCTCAACAGGAACGGCGAGAGGAACTCCAGGGTCGTGCCACCATTCCAAGAGTCCCCCAGATGTCTCAGTCCATTCCAGAGGAACCTCTTTTCCCTTCACCGGCTCGTCTTTCACGCCGAGGATCGACTCACACCAAGGTGGCACGTGGCACAGCCCTGTGGGAAAGCCTCGTGGGAAAGCCTCGAGGGACAGCCTCGAGGGAAAGCCACAGATCCCTTGATCCACGTGACAGGAAGCGTGACACTACTGCTGCAGCTCGGGAGGAAAGCGCACGTGCATGCCCCCACTCGAGACGAGGCCTGACTCCCCTGGGGAGACTCAGAAGCACCCCAAGATCCATGGCAACACTGGAGAGGAATCCTCAGGTTCCGGCCCCGACTCCACACAAGGACTGAGGCCCCGGCATGGACGGGAGAGGAATCCCGAGAGGTCCCCTAGCAACTCGCATGGGGACTGGCCTTTCCTGAGGCCACCAGAGCGGGTCCCTGAGGTCCCCGTCGTAACTCGAGAAGACCTGCCGCAACTCGAGAAAATCCAGGAGGTTCTCCCCTCCAGGCGAGATGAGGCCCATTTCCGCTGAGGCGTCTCGAGGCTGATCACACCTCACCTCTGGAACTTCGAAAGGGTCCTTCACACCCTTGGTGCAAATCAAGAAGTTCCCCGACCTAGCCGTCTCCACTCGAGAGGAATCACGAGGGTCCCGCCCACATCCAGAGGAGCCCCGTTTCCGCCTCGTAGCTCGAGATGAGGGATCCTTTCCCTGCTTCGTCGGGAAAGAGTTCCCGGCGTTCCCGTCGCATCTCAAGAGGAGGCCCTCTCAACAGGAACGGCGAGAGGAACTCCAGGGTCGTACCACCATTCCAAGAGTCCCCCAGATGTCTCAGTCCATTCCAGAGGAACCTCTTTTCCCTTCACCGGCTCGTCTTTCACGCCGAGGATCGACTCACACCAAGGTGGCACGTGGCACAGCCCTGTGGGAAAGCCTCGTGGGAAAGGCTCGAGGGACAGCCTCGAGGGAAAGCCACAGATCCCTTGATCCACGTGACAGGAACCGTGACACTACTGCTGCAGCTCGGGAGGAAAGCGCACGTGCATGCCCCCACTCGAGACGAGGCCTGACTCCCCTGGGGAGACTCAGAAGCACCCCAAGATCCATGGCAACACTGGAGAGGAATCCTCAGGTTCCGGCCCCGACTCCACACAAGGACTGAGGCCCCGGCATGGACGGGAGAGGAATCCCGAGAGGTCCCCTAGCAACTCGCATGGGGACTGGCCTTTCCTGAGGCCAACAGAGCGGGTCCCTGAGGTCCCCGTCGTAACTCGAGAAGACCTGCCGCAACTCGAGAAAATCCAGGAGGTTCTCCCCTCCAGGCGAGATGAGGCCCATTTCCGCTGAGGCGTCTCGAGGCTGATCACACCTCACCTCTGGAACTTCGAAACGGTCCTTCACACCCTTGGTGCAAATCAAGAAGTTCCCCGACCTAGCCGTCTCCACTCGAGAGGAATCACGAGGGTCCCGCCCACATCCAGAGGAGCCCCGTTTCCGCCTCGTAGCTCGAGATGAGGGATCCTTTCCCTGCTTCGTCGGGAAAGAGTTCCCGGCGTTCCCGTCGCATCTCAAGAGGAGGCCCTCTCAACAGGAACGGCGAGAGGAACTCCAGGGTCGTGCCACCATTCCAAGAGTCCCCCAGATGTCTCAGTCCATTCCAGAGGAACCTCTTTTCCCTTCACCGGCTCGTCTTTCACGTCGAGGATCGACTCACACCAAGGTGGCACGTGGCACAGCCCTGTGGGAAAGCCTCGTGGGAAAGCCTCGAGGGAGAGCCTCGAGGGAAAGCCACAGATCCCTTGATCCACGTGACAGGAAGCGTGACAATAGTGCTGCAGCTCGGGAGGAAAGCGCACGTGCATGCCCCCACTCGAGACGAGGCCTGACTCCCCTGGGGAGACTCAGAAGCACCCCAGGATCCATGGCAACACTGGAGAGGAATCCTCAGGTTCCGGCCCCGACTCCACACAAGGACTGAGGCCCCGGCATGGACGGGAGAGGAATCCCGAGAGGTCCCCTAGCAACTCGCATGGGGACTGGCCTTTCCTGAGTCCACCAGAGCGGGTCCCTGAGGTCCCCGTCGTAACTCGAGAAGACCTGCCGCAACTGGAGAAAATCCAGGAGGTTCTCCCCTCCAGGCGAGATGAGGCCCATTTCCGCTGAGGCGTCTCGAGGCTGATCACACCTCACCTCTGGAACTTCGAAAGGGTCCTTCACACCCTTGGTGCAAATCAAGAAGTTCCCCGACATACTCGTCTCCAATCGAGAGGAATCACGAGGGTCCCGCCCACATCCAGAGGAGCCCCGTTTCCGCCTCGTAGCTCGAGATGAGGGATCCTTTCCCTGCTTCGTCGGGAAAGAGTTCCCGGCGTTCCCGTCGCATCTCAAGAGGAGGCCCTCTCAACAGGAACGGCGAGAGGAACTCCAGGGTCGTGCCACCATTCCAAGAGTCCCCCAGATGTCTCAGTCCATTCCAGAGGAACCTCTTTTCCCTTCACCGGCTCGTCTTTCACGCCGAGGATCGACTCACACCAAGGTGGCACGTGGCACAGCCCTGTGGGAAAGCCTCGTGGGAAAGGATCGAGGGACAGCCTCGAGGGAAAGCCACAGATCCCTTGATCCACGTGACAGGAACCGTGACACTACTGCTGCAGCTCGGGAGGAAAGCGCACGTGCATGCCCCCACTCGAGACGAGGCCTGACTCCCCTGGGGAGACTCAGAAGCACCCCAAGATCCATGGCAACACTGGAGAGGAATCCTCAGGTTCCGGCCCCGACTCCACACAAGGACTGAGGCCCCGGCATGGACGGGAGAGGAATCCCGAGAGGTCCCCTAGCAACTCGCATGGGGACTGGCCTTTCCTGAGGCCACCAGAGCGGGTCCCTGAGGTCCCCGTCGTAACTCGAGAAGACCTGCCGCAACTCGAGAAAATCCAGGAGGTTCTCCCCTCCAGGCGAGATGAGGCCCATTTCCGCTGAGGCGTCTCGAGGCTGATCACACCTCACCTCTGGAACTTCGAAACGGTCCTTCACACCCTTGGTGCAAATCAAGAAGTTCCCGACATACCCGTCTCCACTCGAGAGGAATCACGAGGGTCCCGCCCACATCCAGAGGAGCCCCGTTTCCGCCTCGTAGCTCGAGATGAGGGATCCTTTCCCTGCTTCGTCGGGAAAGAGTTCCCGGCGTTCCCGTCGCATCTCAAGAGGAGGCCCTCTCAACAGGAACGGCGAGAGGAACTCCAGGGTCGTGCCACCATTCCAAGAGTCCCCCAGATGTCTCAGTCCATTCCAGAGGAACCTCTTTTCCCTTCACCGGCTCGTCTTTCACGTCGAGGATCGACTCACACCTAGGTGGCACGTGGCACAGCCCTGTGGGAAAGCCTCGTGGGAAAGCCTCGAGGGAGAGCCTCGAGGGAAAGCCACAGATCCCTTGATCCACGTGACAGGAAGCGTGACAATAGTGCTGCAGCTCGGGAGGAAAGCGCACGTGCATGCCCCCACTCGAGACGAGGCCTGACTCCCCTGGGGAGACTCAGAAGCACCCCAGGATCCATGGCAACACTGGAGAGGAATCCTCAGGTTCCGGCCCCGACTCCACACAAGGACTGAGGCCCCGGCATGGACGGGAGAGGAATCCCGAGAGGTCCCCTAGAAACTCGCATGGGGACTGGCCTTTCCTGAGGCCACCAGAGCGGGTCCCTGAGGTCCCCGTCGTAACTCGAGAAGACCTGCCGCAACTCGAGAAAATCCAGGAGGTTCTCCCCTCCAGGCGAGATGAGGCCCATTTCCGCTGAGGCGTCTCGAGGCTGATCACACCTCACCTCTGGAACTTCGAAAGGGTCCTTCACACCCTTGGTGCAAATCAAGAAGTTCCCCGACATACCCGTCTCCAATCGAGAGGAATCACGAGGGTCCCGCCCACATCCAGAGGAGCCCCGTTTCCGACTCGTAGCTCGAGATGAGGGATCCTTTCCGTGCTTCGTCGGGAAAGAGTTTCCGGCGTTCCCGTCGCATCTCAAGAGGAGGCCCTCTCAACAGGAACGGCGAGAGGAACTCCAGGGTCGTGCCACCATTCCAAGAGTCCCCCAGATGTCTCAGTCCATTCCAGAGGAACCTCTTTTCCCTTCACCGGCTCGTCTTTCACGCCGAGGATCGACTCACACCAAGGTGGCACGTGGCACAGCCCTGTGGGAAAGCCTCGTGGGAAAGCCTCGAGGGACAGCCTGGAGGGAAAGCCACAGATCCCTTGATCCACGTGACAGGAAGCGTGACACTACTGCTGCAGCTCGGGAGGAAAGCGCACGTGCATGCCCCCACTCGAGACGAGGCCTGACTCCCCTGGGGAGACTCAGAAGCACCCCAAGATCCATGGCAACACTGGAGAGGAATCCTCAGGTTCCGGCCCCGACTCCACACAAGGACTGAGGCCCCGGCATGGACGGGAGAGGAATCCCGAGAGGTCCCCTAGCAACTCGCATGGGGACTGGCCTTTCCTGAGGCCACCAGAGCGGGTCCCTGAGGTCCCCGTCGTAACTCGAGAAGACCTTCCGCAACTCGAGAAAATCCAGGAGGTTCTCCCCTCCAGGCGAGATGAGGCCCATTTCCGCTGAGGCATCTCGAGGCTGATCACACCTCACCTCTCTAACTTTGAAAGGGTCCTTCACACCCTTGGTGCAAATCAAGAAGTTCCCCGACATACCCGTCTCCACTCGAGAGGAATCACGAGGGTCCCGCCCACATCCAGAGGAGCCCCGTTTCCGCCTCGTAGCTCGAGATGAGGGATCCTTTCCCTGCTTCGTCGGGAAAGAGTTCCCGGCGTTCCCGTCGCATCTCAAGAGGAGGCCCTCTCAACAGGAACGGCGAGAGGAACTCCAGGGTCGTGCCACCATTCCAAGAGTCCCCCAGATGTCTCAGTGCATTCCAGAGGAACCTCTTTTCCCTTCACCGGCTCGTCTTTCACGCCGAGGATCGACTCACACCAAGGTGGCACGTGGCACAGCCCTGTGGGAAAGCCTCGTGGGAAAGCCTCGAGGGACAGCCTCGAGGGAAAGCCACAGATCCCTTGATCCACGTGACAGGAAGCGTGACACTACTGCTGCAGCTCGGGAGGAAAGCGCACGTGCATGCCCCCAGTCGAGACGAGGCCTGACTCCCCTGGGGAGACTCAGAAGCACCCCAAGATCCATGGCAACACTGGAGAGGAATCCTCAGGTTCCGGCCCCGACTCCACACAAGGACTGAGGCCCCGGCATGGACGGGAGAGGAATCCCGAGAGGTCCCCTAGCAACTCGCATGGGGACTGGCCTTTCCTGAGGCCACCAGAGCGGGTCCCTGAGGTCCCCGTCGTAACTCGAGAAGACCTGCCGCAACTCGAGAAAATCCAGGAGGTTCTCCCCTCCAGGCGAGATGAGGCCCATTTCCGCTGAGGCGTCTCGAGGCTGATCACACCTCACCTCTGGAACTTCGAAAGGGTCCTTCACACCCTTGGTGCAAATCAAGAAGTTCCCCGACATACCCGTCTCCACTCGAGAGGAATCACGAGGGTCCCGCCCACATCCAGAGGAGCCCCGTTTCCGCCTCGTAGCTCGAGATGAGGGATCCTTTCCCTGCTTCGTCGGGAAAGAGTTCCCGGCGTTCCCGTCGCATCTCAAGAGGAGGCCCTCTCAACAGGAACGGCGAGAGGAACTCCAGGGTCGTGCCACCATTCCAAGAGTCCCCCAGATGTCTCAGTCCATTCCAGAGGAACCTCTTTTCCCTTCACCGGCTCGTCTTTCACGTCGAGGATCGACTCACACCTAGGTGGCACGTGGCACAGCCCTGTGGGAAAGCCTCGTGGGAAAGCCTCGAGGGAGAGCCTCGAGGGAAAGCCACAGATCCCTTGATCCACGTGACAGGAAGCGTGACAATAGTGCTGCAGCTCGGGAGGAAAGCGCACGTGCATGCCCCCACTCGAGACGAGGCCTGACTCCCCTGGGGAGACTCAGAAGCACCCCAGGATCCATGGCAACACTGGAGAGGAATCCTCAGGTTCCGGCCCCGACTCCACACAAGGACTGAGGCCCCGGCATGGACGGGAGAGGAATCCCGAGAGGTCCCCTAGCAACTCGCATGGGGACTGGCCTTTCCTGAGGCCACCAGAGCGGGTCCCTGAGGTCCCCGTCGTAACTCGAGAAGACCTGCCGCAACTCGAGAAAATCCAGGAGGTTCTCCCCTCCAGGCGAGATGAGGCCCATTTCCGCTGAGGCGTCTCGAGGCTGATCACACCTCACCTCTGGAACTTCGAAACGGTCCTTCACACCCTTGGTGCAAATCAAGAAGTTCCCCGACATACCCGTCTCCACTCGAGAGGAATCACGAGGGTCCCGCCCACATCCAGAGGAGCCCCGTTTCCGCCTCGTAGCTCGAGATGAGGGATCCTTTCCCTGCTTCGTCGGGAAAGAGTTCCCGGCGTTCCCGTCGCATCTCAAGAGGAGGCCCTCTCAACAGGAACGGCGAGAGGAACTCCAGGGTCGTGCCACCATTCCAAGAGTCCCCCAGATGTCTCAGTCCATTCCAGAGGAACCTCTTTTCCCTTCACCGGCTCGTCTTTCACGTCGAGGATCGACTCACACCTAGGTGGCACGTGGCACAGCCCTGTGGGAAAGCCTCGTGGGAAAGGCTCGAGGGACAGCCTCGAGGGAAAGCCACAGATCCCTTGATCCACGTGACAGGAAGCGTGACAATAGTGCTGCAGCTCGGGAGGAAAGCGCACGTGCATGCCCCCACTCGAGACGAGGCCTGACTCCCCTGGGGAGACTCAGAAGCACCCCAGGATCCATGGCAACACTGGAGAGGAATCCTCAGGTTCCGGCCCCGACTCCACACAAGGACTGAGGCCCCGGCATGGACGGGAGAGGAATCCCGAGAGGTCCCCTAGCAACTCGCATGGGGACTGGCCTTTCCTGAGGCCACCAGAGCGGGTCCCTGAGGTCCCCGTCGTAACTCGAGAAGACCTGCCGCAACTCGAGAAAATCCAGGAGGTTCTCCCCTCCAGGCGAGATGAGGCCCATTTCCGCTGAGGCGTCTCGAGGCTGATCACACCTCACCTCTGGAACTTCGAAAGGGTCCTTCACACCCTTGGTGCAAATCAAGAAGTTCCCCGACATACCCGTCTCCACTCGAGAGGAATCACGAGGGTCCCGCCCACATCCAGAGGAGCCCCGTTTCCGACTCGTAGCTCGAGATGAGGGATCCTTTCCGTGCTTCGTCGGGAAAGAGTTCCCGGCGTTCCCGTCGCATCTCAAGAGGAGGCCCTCTCAACAGGAACGGCGAGAGGAACTCCAGGGTCGTGCCACCATTCCAAGAGTCCCCCAGATGTCTCAGTCCATTCCAGAGGAACCTCTTTTCCCTTCACCGGCTCGTCTTTCACGCCGAGGATCGACTCACACCAAGGTGGCACGTGGCACAGCCCTGTGGGAAAGCCTCGTGGGAAAGCCTCGAGGGACAGCCTGGAGGGAAAGCCACAGATCCCTTGATCCACGTGACAGGAAGCGTGACACTACTGCTGCAGCTCGGGAGGAAAGCGCACGTGCATGCCCCCACTCGAGACGAGGCCTGACTCCCCTGGGGAGAGTCAGAAGCAACCCAAGATCCATGGCAACACTGGAGAGGAATCCTCAGGTTCCGGCCCCGACTCCACACAAGGACTGAGGCCCCGGCATGGACGGGAGAGGAATCCCGAGAGGTCCCCTAGCAACTCGCATGGGGACTGGCCTTTCCTGAGGCCACCAGAGCGGGTCCCTGAGGTCCCCGTCGTAACTCGAGAAGACCTTCCGCAACTCGAGAAAATCCAGGAGGTTCTCCCCTCCAGGCGAGATGAGGCCCATTTCCGCTGAGGCATCTCGAGGCTGATCACACCTCACCTCTGGAACTTCGAAAGGGTCCTTCACACCCTTGGTGCAAATCAAGAAGTTCCCCGACATACCCGTCTCCACTCGAGAGGAATCACGAGGGTCCCGCCCACATCCAGAGGAGCCCCGTTTCCGCCTCGTAGCTCGAGATGAGGGATCCTTTCCCTGCTTCGTCGGGAAAGAGTTCCCGGCGTTCCCGTCGCATCTCAAGAGGAGGCCCTCTCAACAGGAACGGCGAGAGGAACTCCAGGGTCGTGCCACCATTCCAAGAGTCCCCCAGATGTCTCAGTGCATTCCAGAGGAACCTCTTTTCCCTTCACCGGCTCGTCTTTCACGCCGAGGATCGACTCACACCAAGGTGGCACGTGGCACAGCCCTGTGGGAAAGCCTCGTGGGAAAGCCTCGAGGGACAGCCTGGAGGGAAAGCCACAGATCCCTTGATCCACGTGACAGGAAGCGTGACACTACTGCTGCAGCTCGGGAGGAAAGCGCACGTGCATGCCCCCAGTCGAGACGAGGCCTGACTCCCCTGGGGAGACTCAGAAGCACCCCAAGATCCATGGCAACACTGGAGAGGAATCCTCAGGTTCCGGCCCCGACTCCACACAAGGACTGAGGCCCCGGCATGGACGGGAGAGGAATCCCGAGAGGTCCCCTAGCAACTCGCATGGGGACTGGCCTTTCCTGAGGCCACCAGAGCGGGTCCCTGAGGTCCCCGTCGTAACTCGAGAAGACCTGCCGCAACTCGAGAAAATCCAGGAGGTTCTCCCCTCCAGGCGAGATGAGGCCCATTTCCGCTGAGGCGTCTCGAGGCTGATCACACCTCACCTCTGGAACTTCGAAAGGGTCCTTCACACCCTTGGTGCAAATCAAGAAGTTCCCCGACCTAGCCGTCTCCACTCGAGAGGAATCACGAGGGTCCCGCCCACATCCAGAGGAGCCCCGTTTCCGCCTCGTAGCTCGAGATGAGGGATCCTTTCCCTGCTTCGTCGGGAAAGAGTTCCCGGCGTTCCCGTCGCATCTCAAGAGGAGGCCCTCTCAACAGGAACGGCGAGAGGAACTCCAGGGTCGTGCCACCATTCCAAGAGTCCCCCAGATGTCTCAGTCCATTCCAGAGGAACCTCTTTTCCCTTCACCGGCTTGTCTTTCACGTCGAGGATCGACTCACACCTAGGTGGCACGTGGCACAGCCCTGTGGGAAAGCCTCGTGGGAAAGCCTCGAGGGAGAGCCTCGAGGGAAAGCCACAGATCCCTTGATCCACGTGACAGGAAGCGTGACAATAGTGCTGCAGCTCGGGAGGAAAGCGCACGTGCATGCCCCCACTCGAGACGAGGCCTGACTCCCCTGGGGAGACTCAGAAGCACCCCAGGATCCATGGCAACACTGGAGAGGAATCCTCAGGTTCCGGCCCCGACTCCACACAAGGACTGAGGCCCCGGCATGGACGGGAGAGGAATCCCGAGAGGTCCCCTAGCAACTCGCATGGGGACTGGCCTTTCCTGAGGCCACCAGAGCGGGTCCCTGAGGTCCCCGTCGTAACTCGAGAAGACCTGCCGCAACTCGAGAAAATCCAGGAGGTTCTCCCCTCCAGGCGAGATGAGGCCCATTTCCGCTGAGGCGTCTCGAGGCTGATCACACCTCACCTCTGGAACTTCGAAAGGGTCCTTCACACCCTTGGTGCAAATCAAGAAGTTCCCAGACATACCCGTCTCCAATCGAGAGGAATCACGAGGGTCCCGCCCACATCCAGAGGAGCCCCGTTTCCGCCTCGTAGCTCGAGATGAGGGATCCTTTCCGTGCTTCGTCGGGAAAGAGTTCCCGGCGTTCCCGTCGCATCTCAAGAGGAGGCCCTCTCAACAGGAACGGCGAGAGGAACTCCAGGGTCGTGCCACCATTCCAAGAGTCCCCCAGATGTCTCAGTCCATTCCAGAGGAACCTCTTTTCCCTTCACCGGCTCGTCTTTCACGCCGAGGATCGACTCACACCAAGGTGGCACGTGGCACAGCCCTGTGGGAAAGCCTCGTGGGAAAGCCTCGAGGGACAGCCTGGAGGGAAAGCCACAGATCCCTTGATCCACGTGACAGGAAGCGTGACACTACTGCTGCAGCTCGGGAGGAAAGCGCACGTGCATGCCCCCACTCGAGACGAGGCCTGACTCCCCTGGGGAGACTCAGAAGCACCCCAAGATCCATGGCAACACTGGAGAGGAATCCTCAGGTTCCGGCCCCGACTCCACACAAGGACTGAGGCCCCGGCATGGACGGGAGAGGAATCCCGAGAGGTCCCCTAGCAACTCGCATGGGGACTGGCCTTTCCTGAGGCCACCAGAGCGGGTCCCTGAGGTCCCCGTCGTAACTCGAGAAGACCTGCCGCAACTCGAGAAAATCCAGGAGGTTCTGCCCTCCAGGCGAGATGAGGCCCATTTCCGCTGAGGCGTCTCGAGGCTGATCACACCTCACCTCTGGAACTTCGAAAGGGTCCTTCACACCCTTGGTGCAAATCAAGAAGTTTCCCGACCTAGCCGTCTCCACTCGAGAGGAATCAGGAGGGTCCCGCCCACATCCAGAGGAGCCCCGTTTCCGCCTCGTAGCTCGAGATGAGGGATCCTTTCCGTGCTTCGTCGGGAAAGAGTTCCCGGCGTTCCCGTCGCATCTCAAGAGGAGGCCCTCTCAACAGGAACGGCGAGAGGAACTCCAGGGTCGTGCCACCATTCCAAGAGTCCCCCAGATGTCTCAGTCCATTCCAGAGGAACCTCTTTTCCCTTCACCGGCTCGTCTTTCACGCCGAGGATCGACTCACACCAAGGTGGCACGTGGCACAGCCCTGTGGGAAAGCCTCGTGGGAAAGCCTCGAGGGACAGCCTGGAGGGAAAGCCACAGATCCCTTGATCCACGTGACAGGAAGCGTGACACTACTGCTGCAGCTCGGGAGGAAAGCGCACGTGCATGCCCCCACTCGAGACGAGGCCTGACTCCCCTGGGGAGACTCAGAAGCAACCCAAGATCCATGGCAACACTGGAGAGGAATCCTCAGGTTCCGGCCCCGACTCCACACAAGGACTGAGGCCCCGGCATGGACGGGAGAGGAATCCCGAGAGGTCCCCTAGCAACTCGCATGGGGACTGGCCTTTCCTGAGGCCACCAGAGCGGGTCCCTGAGGTCCCCGTCGTAACTCGAGAAGACCTGCCGCAACTCGAGAAAATCCAGGAGGTTCTCCCCTCCAGGCGAGATGAGGCCCATTTCCGCTGAGGCGTCTCGAGGCTGATCACACCTCACCTCTGGAACTTCGAAACGGTCCTTCACACCCTTGGTGCAAATCAAGAAGTTCCCCGACATACCCGTCTCCACTCGAGAGGAATCACGAGGGTCCCGCCCACATCCAGAGGAGCCCCGTTTCCGCCTCGTAGCTCGAGATGAGGGATCCTTTCCCTGCTTCGTCGGGAAAGAGTTCCCGGCGTTCCCGTCGCATCTCAAGAGGAGGCCCTCTCAACAGGAACGGCGAGAGGAACTCCAGGGTCGTACCACCATTCCAAGAGTCCCCCAGATGTCTCAGTCCATTCCAGAGGAACCTCTTTTCCCTTCACCGGCTCGTCTTTCACGCCGAGGATCGACTCACACCAAGGTGGCACGTGGCACAGCCCTGTGGGAAAGCCTCGTGGGAAAGCCTCGAGGGAGAGCCTCGAGGGAAAGCCACAGATCCCTTGATCCACGTGACAGGAACCGTGACACTACTGCTGCAGCTCGGGAGGAAAGCGCACGTGCATGCCCCCACTCGAGACGAGGCCTGACTCCCCTGGGGAGACTCAGAAGCACCCCAAGATCCATGGCAACACTGGAGAGGAATCCTCAGGTTCCGGCCCCGACTCCACACAAGGACTGAGGCCCCGGCATGGACGGGAGAGGAATCCCGAGAGGTCCCCTAGCAACTCGCATGGGGACTGGCCTTTCCTGAGGCCACCAGAGCGGGTCCCTGAGGTCCCCGTCGTAACTCGAGAAGACCTGCCGCAACTCGAGAAAATCCAGGAGGTTCTCCCCTCCAGGCGAGATGAGGCCCATTTCCGCTGAGGCGTCTCGAGGCTGATCACACCTCACCTCTGGAACTTCGAAACGGTCCTTCACACCCTTGGTGCAAATCAAGAAGTTCCCCGACATACCCGTCTCCACTCGAGAGGAATCACGAGGGTCCCGCCCACATCCAGAGGAGCCCCGTTTCCGCCTCGTAGCTCGAGATGAGGGATCCTTTCCCTGCTTCGTCGGGAAAGAGTTCCCGGCGTTCCCGTCGCATCTCAAGAGGAGGCCCTCTCAACAGGAACGGCGAGAGGAACTCCAGGGTCGTGCCACCATTCCAAGAGTCCCCCAGATGTCTCAGTCCATTCCAGAGGAACCTCTTTTCCCTTCACCGGCTCGTCTTTCACGCCGAGGATCGACTCACACCAAGGTGGCACGTGGCACAGCCCTGTGGGAAAGCCTCGTGGGAAAGCCTCGAGGGACAGCCTGGAGGGAAAGCCACAGATCCCTTGATCCACGTGACAGGAAGCGTGACACTACTGCTGCAGCTCGGGAGGAAAGCGCACGTGCATGCCCCCAGTCGAGACGAGGCCTGACTCCCCTGGGGAGACTCAGAAGCACCCCAAGATCCATGGCAACACTGGAGAGGAATCCTCAGGTTCCGGCCCCGACTCCACACAAGGACTGAGGCCCCGGCATGGACGGGAGAGGAATCCCGAGAGGTCCCCTAGCAACTCGCATGGGGACTGGCCTTTCCTGAGGCCACCAGAGCGGGTCCCTTAGGTCCCCGTCGTAACTCGAGAAGACCTGCCGCAACTCGAGAAAATCCAGGAGGTTCTCCCCTCCAGGCGAGATGAGGCCCATTTCCGCTGAGGCGTCTCGAGGCTGATCACACCTCACCTCTGGAACTTCGAAACGGTCCTTCACACCCTTGGTGCAAATCAAGAAGTTCCCCGACCTAGCCGTCTCCACTCGAGAGGAATCACGAGGGTCCCGCCCACATCCAGAGGAGCCCCGTTTCCGCCTCGTAGCTCGAGATGAGGGATCCTTTCCCGGCTTCTTCGGGAAAGAGTTCCCGGCGTTCCCGTCGCATCTCAAGAGGAGGCCCTCTCAACAGGAACGGCGAGAGGAACTCCAGGGTCGTGCCACCATTCCAAGAGTCCCCCAGATGTCTCAGTGCATTCCAGAGGAACCTCTTTTCCCTTCACCGGCTCGTCTTTCACGCCGAGGATCGACTCACACCAAGGTGGCACGTGGCACAGCCCTGTGGGAAAGCCTCGTGGGAAAGGCTCGAGGGACAGCCTCGAGGGAAAGCCACAGATCCCTTGATCCACGTGACAGGAAGCGTGACACTACTGCTGCAGCTCGGGAGGAAAGCGCACGTGCATGCCCCCACTCGAGACGAGGCCTGACTCCCCTGGGGAGACTCAGAAGCACCCCAAGATCCATGGCAACACTGGAGAGGAATCCTCAGGTTCCGGCCCCGACTCCACACAAGGACTGAGGCCCCGGCATGGACGGGAGAGGAATCCCGAGAGGTCCCCTAGCAACTCGCATGGGGACTGGCCTTTCCTGAGGCCACCAGAGCGGGTCCCTGAGGTCCCCGTCGTAACTCGAGAAGACCTGCCGCAACTCGAGAAAATCCAGGAGGTTCTCCCCTCCAGGCGAGATGAGGCCCATTTCCGCTGAGGCGTCTCGAGGCTGATCACACCTCACCTCTGGAACTTCGAAAGGGTCCTTCACACCCTTGGTGCAAATCAAGAAGTTCCCCGACATACCCGTCTCCAATCGAGAGGAATCACGAGGGTCCCGCCCACATCCAGAGGAGCCCCGTTTCCGCCTCGTAGCTCGAGATGAGGGATCCTTTCCGTGCTTCGTCGGGAAAGAGTTCCCGGCGTTCCCGTCGCATCTCAAGAGGAGGCCCTCTCAACAGGAACGGCGAGAGGAACTCCAGGGTCGTGCCACCATTCCAAGAGTCCCCCAGATGTCTCAGTCCATTCCAGAGGAACCTCTTTTCCCTTCACCGGCTCGTCTTTCACGCCGAGGATCGACTCACACCAAGGTGGCACGTGGCACAGCCCTGTGGGAAAGCCTCGTGGGAAAGCCTCGAGGGACAGCCTGGAGGGAAAGCCACAGATCCCTTGATCCACGTGACAGGAACCGTGACACTACTGCTGCAGCTCGGGAGGAAAGCGCACGTGCATGCCCCCACTCGAGACGAGGCCTGACTCCCCTGGGGAGACTCAGAAGCAACCCAAGATCCATGGCAACACTGGAGAGGAATCCTCAGGTTCCGGCCCCGACTCCACACAAGGACTGAGGCCCCGGCATGGACGGGAGAGGAATCCCGAGAGGTCCCCTAGCAACTCGCATGGGGACTGGCCTTTCCTGAGGCCACCAGAGCGGGTCCCTGAGGTCCCCGTCGTAACTCGAGAAGACCTGCCGCAACTCGAGAAAATCCAGGAGGTTCTCCCCTCCAGGCGAGATGAGGCCCATTTCCGCTGAGGCGTCTCGAGGCTGATCACACCTCACCTCTGGAACTTCGAAAGGGTCCTTCACACCCTTGGTGCAAATCAAGAAGTTCCCCGACCTAGCCGTCTCCACTCGAGAGGAATCACGAGGGTCCCGCCCACATCCAGAGGAGCCCCGTTTCCGCCTCGTAGCTCGAGATGAGGGATCCTTTCCCTGCTTCGTCGGGAAAGAGTTCCCGGCGTTCCCGTCGCATCTCAAGAGGAGGCCCTCTCAACAGGAACGGCGAGAGGAACTCCAGGGTCGTACCACCATTCCAAGAGTCCCCCAGATGTCTCAGTCCATTCCAGAGGAACCTCTTTTCCCTTCACCGGCTCGTCTTTCACGCCGAGGATCGACTCACACCAAGGTGGCACGTGGCACAGCCCTGTGGGAAAGCCTCGTGGGAAAGGCTCGAGGGACAGCCTCGAGGGAAAGCCACAGATCCCTTGATCCACGTGACAGGAACCGTGACACTACTGCTGCAGCTCGGGAGGAAAGCGCACGTGCATGCCCCCACTCGAGACGAGGCCTGACTCCCCTGGGGAGACTCAGAAGCACCCCAAGATCCATGGCAACACTGGAGAGGAATCCTCAGGTTCCGGCCCCGACTCCACACAAGGACTGAGGCCCCGGCATGGACGGGAGAGGAATCCCGAGAGGTCCCCTAGCAACTCGCATGGGGACTGGCCTTTCCTGAGGCCACCAGAGCGGGTCCCTGAGGTCCCCGTCGTAACTCGAGAAGACCTGCCGCAACTCGAGAAAATCCAGGAGGTTCTCCCCTCCAGGCGAGATGAGGCCCATTTCCGCTGAGGCGTCTCGAGGCTGATCACACCTCACCTCTGGAACTTCGAAACGGTCCTTCACACCCTTGGTGCAAATCAAGAAGTTCCCCGACATACCCGTCTCCACTCGAGAGGAATCACGAGGGTCCCGCCCACATCCAGAGGAGCCCCGTTTCCGCCTCGTAGCTCGAGATGAGGGATCCTTTCCCTGCTTCGTCGGGAAAGAGTTCCCGGCGTTCCCGTCGCATCTCAAGAGGAGGCCCTCTCAACAGGAACGGCGAGAGGAACTCCAGGGTCGTGCCACCATTCCAAGAGTCCCCCAGATGTCTCAGTCCATTCCAGAGGAACCTCTTTTCCCTTCACCGGCTCGTCTTTCACGCCGAGGATCGACTCACACCAAGGTGGCACGTGGCACAGCCCTGTGGGAAAGCCTCGTGGGAAAGCCTCGAGGGACAGCCTGGAGGGAAAGCCACAGATCCCTTGATCCACGTGACAGGAAGCGTGACACTACTGCTGCAGCTCGGGAGGAAAGCGCACGTGCATGCCCCCAGTCGAGACGAGGCCTGACTCCCCTGGGGAGACTCAGAAGCACCCCAAGATCCATGGCAACACTGGAGAGGAATCCTCAGGTTCCGGCCCCGACTCCACACAAGGACTGAGGCCCCGGCATGGACGGGAGAGGAATCCCGAGAGGTCCCCTAGCAACTCGCATGGGGACTGGCCTTTCCTGAGGCCACCAGAGCGGGTCCCTGAGGTCCCCGTCGTAACTCGAGAAGACCTGCCGCAACTCGAGAAAATCCAGGAGGTTCTCCCCTCCAGGCGAGATGAGGCCCATTTCCGCTGAGGCGTCTCGAGGCTGATCACACCTCACCTCTGGAACTTCGAAACGGTCCTTCACACCCTTGGTGCAAATCAAGAAGTTCCCCGACCTAGCCGTCTCCACTCGAGAGGAATCACGAGGGTCCCGCCCACATCCAGAGGAGCCCCGTTTCCGCCTCGTAGCTCGAGATGAGGGATCCTTTCCCGGCTTCTTCGGGAAAGAGTTCCCGGCGTTCCCGTCGCATCTCAAGAGGAGGCCCTCTCAACAGGAACGGCGAGAGGAACTCCAGGGTCGTGCCACCATTCCAAGAGTCCCCCAGATGTCTCAGTGCATTCCAGAGGAACCTCTTTTCCCTTAACCGGCTCGTCTTTCACGCCGAGGATCGACTCACACCAAGGTGGCACGTGGCACAGCCCTGTGGGAAAGCCTCGTGGGAAAGCCTCGAGGGACAGCCTCGAGGGAAAGCCACAGATCCCTTGATCCACGTGACAGGAAGCGTGACACTACTGCTGCAGCTCGGGAGGAAAGCGCACGTGCATGCCCCCACTCGAGACGAGGCCTGACTCCCCTGGGGAGACTCAGAAGCACCCCAAGATCCATGGCAACACTGGAGAGGAATCCTCAGGTTCCGGCCCCGACTCCACACAAGGACTGAGGCCCCGGCATGGACGGGAGATGAATCCCGAGAGGTCCCCTAGCAACTCGCATGGGGACTGGCCTTTCCTGAGGCCACCAGAGCGGGTCCCTGAGGTCCCCGTCGTAACTCGAGAAGACCTGCCGCAACTCGAGAAAATCCAGGAGGTTCTCCCCTCCAGGCGAGATGAGGCCCATTTCCGCTGAGGCGTCTCGAGGCTGATCACACCTCACCTCTGGAACTTCGAAACGGTCCTTCACACCCTTGGTGCAAATCAAGAAGTTCCCCGACATACCCGTCTCCACTCGAGAGGAATCACGAGGGTCCCGCCCACATCCAGAGGAGCCCCGTTTCCGCCTCGTAGCTCGAGATGAGGGATCCTTTCCCTGCTTCGTCGGGAAAGAGTTCCCGGCGTTCCCGTCGCATCTCAAGAGGAGGCCCTCTCAACAGGAACGGCGAGAGGAACTCCAGGGTCGTGCCACCATTCCAAGAGTCCCCCAGATGTCTCAGTCCATTCCAGAGGAACCTCTTTTCCCTTCACCGGCTCGTCTTTCACTTCGAGGATCGACTCACACCAAGGTGGCACGTGGCACAGCCCTGTGGGAAAGCCTCGTGGGAAAGCCTCGAGGGACAGCCTCGAGGGAAAGCCACAGATCCCTTGATCCACGTGACAGGAAGCGTGACAATAGTGCTGCAGCTCGGGAGGAAAGCGCACGTGCATGCCCCCACTCGAGACGAGGCCTGACTCCCCTGGGGAGAATCAGAAGCACCCCAGGATCCATGGCAACACTGGAGAGGAATCCTCAGGTTCCGGCCCCGACTCCACACAAGGACTGAGGCCCCGGCATGGACGGGAGATGAATCCCGAGAGGTCCCCTAGCAACTCGCATGGGGACTGGCCTTTCCTGAGGCCACCAGAGCGGGTCCCTGAGGTCCCCGTCGTAACTCGAGAAGACCTGCCGCAACTCGAGAAAATCCAGGAGGTTCTCCCCTCCAGGCGAGATGAGGCCCATTTCCGCTGAGGCGTCTCGAGGCTGATCACACCTCACCTCTGGAACTTCGAAAGGGTCCTTCACACCCTTGGTGCAAATCAAGAAGTTCCCCGACCTAGCCGTCTCCACTCGAGAGGAATCACGAGGGTCCCGCCCACATCCAGAGGAGCCCCGTTTCCGCCTCGTAGCTCGAGATGAGGGATCCTTTCCCTGCTTCGTCGGGAAAGAGTTCCCGGCGTTCCCGTCGCATCTCAAGAGGAGGCCCTCTCAACAGGAACGGCGAGAGGAACTCCAGGGTCGTACCACCATTCCAAGAGTCCCCCAGATGTCTCAGTCCATTCCAGAGGAACCTCTTTTCCCTTCACCGGCTCGTCTTTCACGCCGAGGATCGACTCACACCAAGGTGGCACGTGGCACAGCCCTGTGGGAAAGCCTCGTGGGAAAGGCTCGAGGGACAGCCTCGAGGGAAAGCCACAGATCCCTTGATCCACGTGACAGGAACCGTGACACTACTGCTGCAGCTCGGGAGGAAAGCGCACGTGCATGCCCCCACTCGAGACGAGGCCTGACTCCCCTGGGGAGACTCAGAAGCACCCCAAGATCCATGGCAACACTGGAGAGGAATCCTCAGGTTCCGGCCCCGACTCCACACAAGGACTGAGGCCCCGGCATGGACGGGAGATGAATCCCGAGAGGTCCCCTAGCAACTCGCATGGGGACTGGCCTTTCCTGAGGCCACCAGAGCGGGTCCCTGAGGTCCCCGTCGTAACTCGAGAAGACCTGCCGCAACTCGAGAAAATCCAGGAGGTTCTCCCCTCCAGGCGAGATGAGGCCCATTTCCGCTGAGGCGTCTCGAGGCTGATCACACCTCACCTCTGGAACTTCGAAACGGTCCTTCACACCCTTGGTGCAAATCAAGAAGTTCCCCGACATACCCGTCTCCACTCGAGAGGAATCACGAGGGTCCCGCCCACATCCAGAGGAGCCCCGTTTCCGCCTCGTAGCTCGAGATGAGGGATCCTTTCCCTGCTTCGTCGGGAAAGAGTTCCCGGCGTTCCCGTCGCATCTCAAGAGGAGGCCCTCTCAACAGGAACGGCGAGAGGAACTCCAGGGTCGTGCCACCATTCCAAGAGTCCCCCAGATGTCTCAGTCCATTCCAGAGGAACCTCTTTTCCCTTCACCGGCTCGTCTTTCACTTCGAGGATCGACTCACACCAAGGTGGCACGTGGCACAGCCCTGTGGGAAAGCCTCGTGGGAAAGCCTCGAGGGACAGCCTCGAGGGAAAGCCACAGATCCCTTGATCCACGTGACAGGAAGCGTGACAATAGTGCTGCAGCTCGGGAGGAAAGCGCACGTGCATGCCCCCACTCGAGACGAGGCCTGACTCCCCTGGGGAGAATCAGAAGCACCCCAGGATCCATGGCAACACTGGAGAGGAATCCTCAGGTTCCGGCCCCGACTCCACACAAGGACTGAGGCCCCGGCATGGACGGGAGATGAATCCCGAGAGGTCCCCTAGCAACTCGCATGGGGACTGGCCTTTCCTGAGGCCACCAGAGCGGGTTCCTGAGGTCCCCGTCGTAACTCGAGAAGACCTGCCGCAACTCGAGAAAATCCAGGAGGTTCTCCCCTCCAGGCGAGATGAGGCCCATTTCCGCTGAGGCGTCTCGAGGCTGATCACACCTCACCTCTGGAACTTCGAAAGGGTCCTTCACACCCTTGGTGCAAATCAAGAAGTTCCCCGACCTAGCCGTCTCCACTCGAGAGGAATCACGAGGGTCCCGCCCACATCCAGAGGAGCCCCGTTTCCGCCTCGTAGCTCGAGATGAGGGATCCTTTCCCTGCTTCGTCGGGAAAGAGTTCCCGGCGTTCCCGTCGCATCTCAAGAGGAGGCCCTCTCAACAGGAACGGCGAGAGGAACTCCAGGGTCGTACCACCATTCCAAGAGTCCCCCAGATGTCTCAGTCCATTCCAGAGGAACCTCTTTTCCCTTCACCGGCTCGTCTTTCACGTCGAGGATCGACTCACACCAAGGTGGCACGTGGCACAGCCCTGTGGGAAAGCCTCGTGGGAAAGGCTCGAGGGACAGCCTCGAGGGAAAGCCACAGATCCCTTGATCCACGTGACAGGAACCGTGACACTACTGCTGCAGCTCGGGAGGAAAGCGCACGTGCATGCCCCCACTCGAGACGAGGCCTGACTCCCCTGGGGAGACTCAGAAGCACCCCAAGATCCATGGCAACACTGGAGAGGAATCCTCAGGTTCCGGCCCCGACTCCACACAAGGACTGAGGCCCCGGCATGGACGGGAGAGGAATCCCGAGAGGTCCCCTAGCAACTCGCATGGGGACTGGCCTTTCCTGAGGCCACCAGAGCGGGTCCCTGAGGTCCCCGTCGTAACTCGAGAAGACCTGCCGCAACTCGAGAAAATCCAGGAGGTTCTCCCCTCCAGGCGAGATGAGGCCCATTTCCGCTGAGGCGTCTCGAGGCTGATCACACCTCACCTCTGGAACTTCGAAACGGTCCTTCACACCCTTGGTGCAAATCAAGAAGTTCCCCGACATACCCGTCTCCACTCGAGAGGAATCACGAGGGTCCCGCCCACATCCAGAGGAGCCCCGTTTCCGCCTCGTAGCTCGAGATGAGGGATCCTTTCCCTGCTTCGTCGGGAAAGAGTTCCCGGCGTTCCCGTCGCATCTCAAGAGGAGGCCCTCTCAACAGGAACGGCGAGAGGAACTCCAGGGTCGTGCCACCATTCCAAGAGTCCCCCAGATGTCTCAGTCCATTCCAGAGGAACCTCTTTTCCCTTCACCGGCTCGTCTTTCACGCCGAGGATCGACTCACACCAAGGTGGCACGTGGCACAGCCCTGTGGGAAAGCCTCGTGGGAAAGCCTCGAGGGACAGCCTGGAGGGAAAGCCACAGATCCCTTGATCCACGTGACAGGAAGCGTGACACTACTGCTGCAGCTCGGGAGGAAAGCGCACGTGCATGCCCCCAGTCGAGACGAGGCCTGACTCCCCTGGGGAGACTCAGAAGCACCCCAAGATCCATGGCAACACTGGAGAGGAATCCTCAGGTTCCGGCCCCGACTCCACACAAGGACTGAGGCCCCGGCATGGACGGGAGAGGAATCCCGAGAGGTCCCCTAGCAACTCGCATGGGGACTGGCCTTTCCTGAGGCCACCAGAGCGGGTCCCTGAGGTCCCCGTCGTAACTCGAGAAGACCTGCCGCAACTCGAGAAAATCCAGGAGGTTCTCCCCTCCAGGCGAGATGAGGCCCATTTCCGCTGAGGCGTCTCGAGGCTGATCACACCTCACCTCTGGAACTTCGAAACGGTCCTTCACACCCTTGGTGCAAATCAAGAAGTTCCCCGACCTAGCCGTCTCCACTCGAGAGGAATCACGAGGGTCCCGCCCACATCCAGAGGAGCCCCGTTTCCGCCTCGTAGCTCGAGATGAGGGATCCTTTCCCGGCTTCTTCGGGAAAGAGTTCCCGGCGTTCCCGTCGCATCTCAAGAGGAGGCCCTCTCAACAGGAACGGCGAGAGGAACTCCAGGGTCGTGCCACCATTCCAAGAGTCCCCCAGATGTCTCAGTGCATTCCAGAGGAACCTCTTTTCCCTTAACCGGCTCGTCTTTCACGCCGAGGATCGACTCACACCAAGGTGGCACGTGGCACAGCCCTGTGGGAAAGCCTCGTGGGAAAGCCTCGAGGGACAGCCTCGAGGGAAAGCCACAGATCCCTTGATCCACGTGACAGGAAGCGTGACACTACTGCTGCAGCTCGGGAGGAAAGCGCACGTGCATGCCCCCACTCGAGACGAGGCCTGACTCCCCTGGGGAGACTCAGAAGCACCCCAAGATCCATGGCAACACTGGAGAGGAATCCTCAGGTTCCGGCCCCGACTCCACACAAGGACTGAGGCCCCGGCATGGACGGGAGATGAATCCCGAGAGGTCCCCTAGCAACTCGCATGGGGACTGGCCTTTCCTGAGGCCACCAGAGCGGGTCCCTGAGGTCCCCGTCGTAACTCGAGAAGACCTGCCGCAACTCGAGAAAATCCAGGAGGTTCTCCCCTCCAGGCGAGATGAGGCCCATTTCCGCTGAGGCGTCTCGAGGCTGATCACACCTCACCTCTGGAACTTCGAAACGGTCCTTCACACCCTTGGTGCAAATCAAGAAGTTCCCCGACATACCCGTCTCCACTCGAGAGGAATCACGAGGGTCCCGCCCACATCCAGAGGAGCCCCGTTTCCGCCTCGTAGCTCGAGATGAGGGATCCTTTCCCTGCTTCGTCGGGAAAGAGTTCCCGGCGTTCCCGTCGCATCTCAAGAGGAGGCCCTCTCAACAGGAACGGCGAGAGGAACTCCAGGGTCGTGCCACCATTCCAAGAGTCCCCCAGATGTCTCAGTCCATTCCAGAGGAACCTCTTTTCCCTTCACCGGCTCGTCTTTCACTTCGAGGATCGACTCACACCAAGGTGGCACGTGGCACAGCCCTGTGGGAAAGCCTCGTGGGAAAGCCTCGAGGGACAGCCTCGAGGGAAAGCCACAGATCCCTTGATCCACGTGACAGGAAGCGTGACAATAGTGCTGCAGCTCGGGAGGAAAGCGCACGTGCATGCCCCCACTCGAGACGAGGCCTGACTCCCCTGGGGAGAATCAGAAGCACCCCAGGATCCATGGCAACACTGGAGAGGAATCCTCAGGTTCCGGCCCCGACTCCACACAAGGACTGAGGCCCCGGCATGGACGGGAGATGAATCCCGAGAGGTCCCCTAGCAACTCGCATGGGGACTGGCCTTTCCTGAGGCCACCAGAGCGGGTCCCTGAGGTCCCCGTCGTAACTCGAGAAGACCTGCCGCAACTCGAGAAAATCCAGGAGGTTCTCCCCTCCAGGCGAGATGAGGCCCATATCCGATGAGGCGTCTCGAGGCTGACCACACCTCACCTCTGGAACTTCGAAAGGGTCCTTCACACCCTTGGTGCAAATCAAGAAGTTCCCCGACCTAGCCGTCTCCACTCGAGAGGAATCACGAGGGTCCCGCCCACATCCAGAGGAGCCCCGTTTCCGCCTCGTAGCTCGAGATGAGGGATCCTTTCCCTGCTTCGTCGGGAAAGAGTTCCCGGCGTTCCCGTCGCATCTCAAGAGGATGCCCTCTCAACAGGAACGGCGAGAGGAACTCCAGGGTCGTGCCACCATTCCAAGAGTCCCCCAGATGTCTCAGTCCATTCCAGAGGAACCTCTTTTCCCTTCACCGGCTCGTCTTTCACGCTGAGGATCGACTCACACCAAGGTGGCACGTGGCACAGCCCTGTGGGAAAGCCTCGTGGGAAAGCCTCGAGGGACAGCCTCGAGGGAAAGCCACAGATCCCTTGATCCACGTGACAGGAAGCGTGACACTACTGCTGCAGCTCGGGAGGAAAGCGCACGTGCATGCCCCCACTCGAGACGAGGCCTGACTCCCCTGGGGAGACTCAGAAGCACCCCAAGATCCATGGCAACACTGGAGAGGAATCCTCAGGTTCCGGCCCCGACTCCACACAAGGACTGAGGCCCCGGCATGGACGGGAGAGGAATCCCGAGAGGTCCCCTAGCAACTCGCATGGGGACTGGCTTTTCCTGAGGCCACCAGAGCGGGTCCCTGAGGTCCCCGTCATAACTCGAGAAGACCTGCCGCAACTCGAGAAAATCCAGGAGGTTCTCCCCTCCAGGCGAGATGAGGCTCATTTCCGCTGAGGCGTCTCGAGGCTGATCACACCTCACCTCTGGAACTTCGAAAGGGTCCTTCACACCGTTGGTGCAAATCAAGAAGTTCCCCGACCTAGCCGTCTCCACTCGAGAGGAATCACGAGGGTCCCGCCCACATCCAGAGGAGCCCCGTTTCCGCCTCGTAGCTCGAGATGAGGGATCCTTTCCCGGCTTCTTCGGGAAAGAGTTCCCGGCGTTCCCGTCGCATCTCAAGAGGAGGCCCTCTCAACAGGAACGGCAAGAGGAACTCCAGGGTCGTGCCACCATTCCAAGAGTCCCCCAGATGTCTCAGTGCATTCCAGAGGAACCTCTTTTCCCTTAACCGGCTCGTCTTTCACGCCGAGGATCGACTCACACCAAGGTGGCACGTGGCACAGCCCTGTGGGAAAGCCTCGTGGGAAAGGCTCGAGGGACAGCCTCGAGGGAAAGCCACAGATCCCTTGATCCACGTGACAGGAACCGTGACACTACTGCTGCAGCTCGGGAGGAAAGCGCACGTGCATGCCCCCACTCGAGACGAGGCCTGACTCCCCTGGGGAGACTCAGAAGCACCCCAAGATCCATGGCAACACTGGAGAGGAATCCTCAGGTTCCGGCCCCGACTCCACACAAGGACTGAGGCCCCGGCATGGACGGGAGAGGAATCCCGAGAGGTCCCCTAGCAACTCGCATGGGGACTGGCCTTTCCTGAGGCCACCAGAGCGGGTCCCTGAGGTCCCCGTCGTAACTCGAGAAGACCTGCCGCAACTCGAGAAAATCCAGGAGGTTCTCCCCTCCAGGCGAGATGAGGCCCATATCCGATGAGGCGTCCCGAGGCTGACCACACCTCACCTCTGGAACTTCGAAAGGGTCCTTCACACCCTTGGTGCAAATCAAGAAGTTCCCCGACATACCCGTCTCCAATCGAGAGGAATCACGAGGGTCCCGCCCACATCCAGAGGAGCCCCGTTTCCGCCTCGTAGCTCGAGATGAGGGATCCTTTCCCTGCTTCGTCGGGAAAGAGTTCCCGGCGTTCCCGTCGCATCTCAAGAGGAGGCCCTCTCAACAGGAACGGCGAGAGGAACTCCAGGGTCGTACCACCATTCCAAGAGTCCCCCAGATGTCTCAGTCCATTCCAGAGGAACCTCTTTTCCCTTCACCGGCTCGTCTTTCACGCCGAGGATCGACTCACACCAAGGTGGCACGTGGCACAGCCCTGTGGGAAAGCCTCGTGGGAAAGGCTCGAGGGACAGACTCGAGGGAAAGCCACAGATCCCTTGATCCACGTGACTGGAACCGTGACACTACTGCTGCAGCTCGGGAGGAAAGCGCACGTGCATGCCCCCACTCGAGACGAGGCCTGACTCCCCTGGGGAGACTCAGAAGCACCCCAAGATCCATGGCAACACTGGAGAGGAATCCTCAGGTTCCGGCCCCGACTCCACACAAGGACTGAGGCCCCGGCATGGACGGGAGAGGAATCCCGAGAGGTCCCCTAGCAACTCACATGGGGACTGGCCTTTCCTGAGGCCACCAGAGCGGGTCCCTGAGGTCCCCGTCGTAACTCGAGAAGACCTGCCGCAACTCGAGAAAATCCAGGAGGTTCTCCCCTCCAGGCGAGATGAGGCCCATTTCCGCTGAGGCGTCTCGAGGCTGATCACACCTCACATCTGGAACTTCGAAACGGTCCTTCACACCCTTGGTGCAAATCAAGAAGTTCCCCGACATACCCGTCTCCACTCGAGAGGAATCACGAGGGTCCCGCCCACATCCAGAGGAGCCCCGTTTCCGCCTCGTAGCTCGAGATGAGGGATCCTTTCCCTGCTTCGTCGGGAAAGAGTTCCCGGCGTTCCCGTCGCATCTCAAGAGGAGGCCCTCTCAACAGGAACGGCGAGAGGAACTCCAGGGTCGTGCCACCATTCCAAGAGTCCCCCAGATGTCTCAGTCCATTCCAGAGGAACCTCTTTTCCCTTCACCGGCTCGTCTTTCACGCTGAGGATCGACTCACACCAAGGTGGCACGTGGCACAGCCCTGTGGGAAAGCCTCGTGGGAAAGCCTCGAGGGACAGCCTCGAGGGAAAGCCACAGATCCCTTGATCCACGTGACAGGAAGCGTGACACTACTGCTGCAGCTCGGGACGAAAGCGCACGTGCATGCCCCCACTCGAGACGAGGCCTGACTCCCCTGGGGAGAATCAGAAGCACCCCAAGATCCATGGCAACACTGGAGAGGAATCCTCAGGTTCCGGCCCCGACTCCACACAAGGACTGAGGCCCCGGCATGGACGGGAGAGGAATCCCGAGAGGTCCCCTAGCAACTCGCATGGGGACTGGCCTTTCCTGAGGCCACCAGAGCGGGTCCCTGAGGTCCCCGTCGTAACTCGAGAAGACCTGCCGCAACTCGAGAAAATCCAGGAGGTTCTCCCCTCCAGGCGAGATGAGGCCCATATCCGATGAGGCGTCCCGAGGCTGACCACACCTCACCTCTGGAACTTCGAAAGGGTCCTTCACACCCTTGGTGCAAATCAAGAAGTTCCCCGACCTACCCGTCTCCACTCGAGAGGAATCACGAGGGTCCCGCCCACATCCAGAGGAGCCCCGTTTCCGCCTCGTAGCTCGAGATGAGGGATCCTTTCCCTGCTTCGTCGGGAAAGAGTTCCCGGCCTTCCCGTCGCATCTCAAGAGGAGGCCCTCTCAACAGGAACGGCGAGAGGAACTCCAGGGTCGTGCCACCATTCCAAGAGTCCCCCAGATGTCTCAGTCCATTCCAGAGGAACCTCTTTTCCCTTCACCGGCTCGTCTTTCACGCTGAGGATCGACTTACACCAAGGTGGCACGTGGCACAGCCCTGTGGGAAAGCCTCGTGGGAAAGCCTCGAGGGACAGACTCGAGGGAAAGCCACAGATCCCTTGATCCACGTGACAGGAAGCGTGACACTACTGCTGCAGCTCGGGAGGAAAGCGCACGTGCATGCCCCTACTCGAGACGAGGCCTGACTCCCCTGGGGAGACTCAGAAGCACCCCAAGATCCATGGCAACACTGGAGAGGAATCCTCAGGTTCCGGCCCCGACTCCACACAAGGACTGAGGCCCCGGCATGGACGGGAGAGGAATCCCGAGAGGTCCCCTAGCAACTCGCATGGGGACTGGCCTTTCCTGAGGCCACCAGAGCGGGTCCCTGAGGTCCCCATCGTAACTCGAGAAGACCTGCCGCAACTCGAGAAAATCCAGGAGGTTCTCCCCTCCAGGCGAGATGAGGCTCATTTCCGATGAGGCGTCTCGAGGCTGATCACACCTCACCTCTGGAACTTCGAAAGGGTCCTTCACACCGTTGGTGCAAATCAAGAAGTTCCCCGACCTAGCCGTCTCCACTCGAGAGGAATCACGAGGGTCCCGCCCACATCCAGAGGAGCCCCGTTTCCGCCTCGTAGCTCGAGATGAGGGATCCTTTCCCGGCTTCTTCGGGAAAGAGTTCCCGGCGTTCCCGTCGCATCTCAAGAGGAGGCCCTCTCAACAGGAACGGCGAGAGGAACTCCAGGGTCGTGCCACCATTCCAAGAGTCCCCCAGATGTCTCAGTGCATTCCAGAGGAACCTCTTTTCCCTTCACCGGCTCGTCTTTCACGCCGAGGATCGACTCACACCAAGGTGGCACGTGGCACAGCCCTGTGGGAAAGCCTCGTGGGAAAGCCTCGAGGGACAGCCTCGAGGGAAAGCCACAGATCCCTTGATCCACGTGACAGGAAGCGTGACACTACTGCTGCAGCTCGGGCGGAAAGCGCACGTGCATGCCCCCACTCGAGACGAGGCCTGACTCCCCTGGGGAGACTCAGAAGCACCCCAAGATCCATGGCAACAATGGAGAGGAATCCTCAGGTTCCGGCCCCGACTCCACACAAGGACTGAGGCCCCGGCATGGACGGGAGAGGAATCCCGAGAGGTCCCCTAGCAACTCGCATGGGGACTGGCCTTTCCTGAGGCCACCAGAGCGGGTCCCTGAGGTCCCCGTCGTAACTCGAGAAGACCTGCCGCAACTCGAGAAAATCCAGGAGGTTCTCCCCTCCAGGCCAGATGAGGCCCATTTCCGCTGAGGCGTCTCGAGGCTGATCACACCTCACCTCTGGAACTTCGAAAGGGTCCTTCACACCCTTGGTGCAAATCAAGAAGTTCCCCGACCTACCCGTCTCCACTCGAGAGGAATCACGAGGGTCCCGCCCACATCCAGAGGAGCCCCGTTTCCGCCTCGTAGCTCGAGATGAGGGATCCTTTCCCTGCTTCGTCGGGAAAGAGTTCCCGGCGTTCCCGTCGCATCTCAAGAGGAGGCCCTCTCAACAGGAACGGCGAGAGGAACTCCAGGGTCGTGCCACCATTCCAAGAGTCCCCCAGATGTCTCAGTGCATTCCAGAGGAACCTCTTTTCCCTTCACCGGCTCGTCTTTCACGCCGAGGATCGACTCACACCAAGGTGGCACGTGGCACAGCCCTGTGGGAAAGCCTCGTGGGAAAGCCTCGAGGGACAGCCTCGAGGGAAAGCCACAGATCCCTTGATCCACGTGACAGGAAGCGTGACACTACTGCTGCAGCTCAGGAGGAAATCGCACGTGCATGCCCCCACTCGAGACGAGGCCTGACTCCCCTGGGGAGACTCAGAAGCACCCCAAGATCCATGGCAACACTGGAGAGGAATCCTCAGGTTCCGGCCCCGACTCCACACAAGGACTGAGGCCCCGGCATGGACGGGAGAGGAATCCCGATAGGTCCCCTAGCAACTCGCATGGGGACTGGCCTTTCCTGAGGCCACCAGAGCGGGTCCCTGAGGTCCCCGTCGTAACTCGAGAAGACCTGCCGCAACTCGAGAAAATCCAGGAGGTTCTCCCCTCCAGGCGAGATGAGGCCCATTTCCGCTGAGGCGTCTTGAGGCTGATCACACCTCACCTCTGGAACTTCGAAAGGGTCCTTCACACCCTTGGTGCAAATCAAGAAGTTCCCCGACATACCCGTCTCCAATCGAGAGGAATCACGAGGGTCCCGCCCACATCCAGAGGAGCCCCGTTTCCGCCTCGTAGCTCGAGATGAGGGATCCTTTCCCTGCTTCGTCGGGAAAGAGTTCCCGGCGTTCCCGTCGCATCTCAAGAGGAGGCCCTCTCAACAGGAACGGCGAGAGGAACTCCAGGGTCGTGCCACCATTCCAAGAGTCCCCCAGATGTCTCAGTCCATTCCAGAGGAACCTCTTTTCCCTTCACCGGCTCGTCTTTCACGGTGAGGATCGACTCACACCAAGGTGGCACGTGGCACAGCCCTGTGGGAAAGCCTCGTGGGAAAGCCTCGAGGGACAGCCTCGAGGGAAAGCCACAGATCCCTTGATCCACGTGACAGGAAGCGTGACACTACTGCTGCAGCTCGGGAGGAAAGCGCACGTGCATGCCCCCACTCGAGACGAGGCCTGACTCCCCTGGGGAGACTCAGAAGCACCCCAAGATCCATGGCAACACTGGAGAGGAATCCTCAGGTTCCGGCCCCGACTCCACACAAGGACTGAGGCCCCGGCATGGACGGGAGAGGAATCCCGAGAGGTCCCCTAGCAACTCGCATGGGGACTGGCCTTTCCTGAGGCCAACAGAGCGGGTCCCTGAGGTCCCCATCGTAACTCGAGAAGGCCTGCCGCAACTCGAGAAAATCCAGGAGGTTCTCCCCTCCAGGCGAGATGAGGCTCATTTCCGCTGAGGCGTCTCGAGGCTGATCACACCTCACCTCTGGAACTTCGAAAGGGTCCTTCACACCGTTGGTGCAAATCAAGAAGTTCCCCGACCTAGCCGTCTCCACTCGAGAGGAATCACGAGGGTCCCGCCTACATCCAGAGGAGCCCCGTTTCCGCCTCGTAGCTCGAGATGAGGGATCCTTTCCCGGCTTCTTCGGGAAAGAGTTCCCGGCGTTCCCGTCGCATCTCAAGAGGAGGCCCTCTCAACAGGAACGGCGAGAGGAACTCCAGGGTCGTGCCACCATTCCAAGAGTCCCCCAGATGTCTCAGTGCATTCCAGAGGAACCTTTTTTCCCTTCACCGGCTCGTCTTTCACGCCGAGGATCGACTCACACCAAGGTGGCACGTGGCACAGCCCTGTGGGAAAGCCTCGTGGGAAAGCCTCGAGGGACAGCCTCGAGGGAAAGCCACAGATACCTTGATCCACGTGACAGGAAGCGTGACACTACTGCTGCAGCTCGGGAGGAAAGCGCACGTGCCTGCCCCCACTCGAGACGAGGCCTGACTCCCCTGGGGAGACTCAGAAGCACCCCAAGATCCATGGCAACAATGGAGAGGAATCCTCAGGTTCCGGCCCCGACTCCACACAAGGACTGAGGCCCCGGCATGGACGGGAGAGGAATCCCGAGAGGTCCCCTAGCAACTCGCATGGGGACTGGCCTTTCCTGAGGCCACCAGAGCGGGTCCCTGAGGTCCCCGTCGTAACTCGAGAAGACCTGCCGCAACTCGAGAAAATCCAGGAGGTTCTCCCCTCCAGGCGAGATGAGGCCCATTTCCGCTGAGGCGTCTCGAGGCTGATCACACCTCACCTCTGGAACTTCGAAAGGGTCCTTCACACCCTTGGTGCAAATCAAGAAGTTCCCCGACCTACCCGTCTCGACTCGAGAGGAATCACGAGGGTCCCGCCCACATCCAGAGGAGCCCCGTTTCCGCCTCGTAGCTCGAGATGAGGGATCCTTTCTCTGCTTCGTCGGGAAAGAGTTCCCGGCGTTCCCGTCGCATCTCAAGAGGAGGCCCTCTCAACAGGAACGGCGAGAGGAACTCCAGGGTCGTGCCACCATTCCAAGAGTCCCCCAGATGTCTCAGTCCATTCCAGAGGAACCTCTTTTCCCTTCACCGGCTCGTCTTTCTCGCCGAGGATCGACTCACACCAAGGTGGCACGTGGCACAGCCCTGTGGGAAAGCCTCGTGGGAAAGCCTCGAGGGACAGCCTCGAGGGAAAGCCACAGATCCCTTGATCCACGTGACAGGAAGCGTGACACTACTGCTGCAGCACGGGAGTAAAGCGCACGTGCATGCCCCCACTCGAGACGAGGCCTGACTCCCCTGGGGAGACTCAGAAGCACCCCAAGATCCATGGCAACAATGGAGAGGAATCCTCAGGTTCCGGCCCCGACTCCACACAAGGACTGAGGCCCCGGCATGGACTGGAGAGGAATCCCGAGAGGTCCCCTAGCAACTCGCATGGGGACTGGTCTTTCCTGAGGCCACCAGAGCGGGTCCCTGAGGTCACCGTCGTAACTCGAGAAGACCTGCCGCAACTCGAGAAAATCCAGGAGGTTCTCCCCTCCAGGCGAGATGAGGCCCATTTCCGCTGAGGCGTTTCGAGGCTGATCACACCTCACCTCTGGAACTTCGAAAGGGTCCTTCACACCCTTGGTGCAAATCAAGAAGTTCCCCGACATACCCGTCTCCACTCGAGAGGAATCACGAGGGTCCCGCCCACATCCAGAGGAGCCCCGTTTCCGCCTCGTAGCTCGAGATGTGGGATCCTTTCCCTGCTTCGTCGGGAAAGAGTTCCCGGCGTTCCCGTCGCATCTCAAGAGGAGGCCCTCTAAACAGGAACGGCGAGCGGAACTCCAGGGTCGTGCCACCATTCCAAGAGTCCCCCAGATGTCTCAGTCCATTCCAGAGGAACCTCTTTTCCCTTCACCGGCGCGTCTTTCACGCCGAGGATCGACTCACACCAAGGTGGCACGTGGCACAGCCCTGTGGGAAAGCCTCGTGGGAAAGCCTCGAGGGACAGCCTCGAGGGAAAGCCACAGATCCCTTGATCCACGTGACAGGAAGCGTGACACTACTGCTGCAGCTCGGGAGGAAAGCGCACGTGCATGCCCCCACTCGAGACGAGGCCTGACTCCCCTGGGGAGACTCAGAAGCACCCCAAGATCCATGGCAACACTGGAGAGGAATCCTCAGGTTCCGGCCCCGACTCCACACAAGGACTGAGGCCCCGGCATGGACGGGAGAGGAATCCCGAGAGGTCCCCTAGCAACTCGCATGGGGACTGGCCTTTCCTGAGGCCACCAGAGCGGGTCCCTGAGGTCCCCGTCGTAACTCGAGAAGACCTGCCGCAACTCGAGAAAATCCAGGAGGTTCTCCCCTCCAGGCGAGATGAGGCCCATTTCCGCTGAGGCGTCTCGAGGCTGATCACACCTCACCTCTGGAACTTTGAAAGGGTCCTTCACACCATTGTTGCAAATCAAGAAGTTCCCCGACATACCCGTCTCCAATCGAGAGGAATCACGAGGGTCCCGCCCACATCCAGAGGAGCCCCGTTTCCGCCTCGTAGCTCGAGATGAGGGATCCTTTCCCTGCTTCGTCGGGAAAGAGTTCCCGGCGTTCCCGTCGCATCTCAAGAGGAGGCCCTCTCAACAGGAACGGCGAGAGGAACTCCAGGGTCGTGCCACCATTCCAAGAGTCCCCCAGATGTCTCAGTCCATTCCAGAGGAACCTCTTTTCCCTTCACCGGCTCGTCTTTCTCGCCGAGGATCGACTCACACCAAGGTGGCACGTGGCACAGCCCTGTGGGAAAGCCTCGTGGGAAAGCCTCGAGGGACAGCCTCGAGGGAAAGCCACAGATCCCTTGATCCACGTGACAGGAAGCGTGACACTACTGCTGCAGCTCGGGAGGAAAGCGCACGTGCATGCCCCCACTCGAGACGAGGCCTGACTCCCCTGGGGAGACTCAGAAGCACCCCAAGATCCATGGCAACAATGGAGAGGAATCCTCAGGTTCCGGCCCCGACTCCACACAAGGACTGAGGCCCCGGCATGGACTGGAGAGGAATCCCGAGAGGTCCCCTAGCAACTCTCATGGGGACTGGTCTTTCCTGAGACCACCAGAGCGGGTCCCTGAGGTCACCGTCGTAACTCGAGAAGACCTGCCGCAACTCGAGAAAATCCAGGAGGTTCTCCCCTCCAGGCGAGATGAGGCCCATTTCCGCTGAGGCGTCTCGAGGCTGATCACACCTCACCTCTGGAACTTCGAAAGGGTCCTTCACACCCTTGGTGCAAATCAAGAAGTTCCCCGACATACCCGTCTCCACTCGAGAGGAATCACGAGGGTCCCGCCCACATCCAGAGGAGCCCCGTTTCCGCCTCGTAGCTCGAGATGTGGGATCCTTTCCCTGCTTTGTCGGGAAAGAGTTCCCGGCGTTCCCGTCGCATCTCAAGAGGAGGCCCTCTCAACAGGAACGGCGAGAGGAACTCCAGGGTCGTGCCACCATTCCAAGAGTCCCCCAGATGTCTCAGTCCATTCCAGAGGAACCTCTTTTCCCTTCACCGGCGCGTCTTTCACGCCGAGGATCGACTCACACCAAGGTGGCACGTGGCACAGCCCTGTGGGAAAGCCTCGTGGGAAAGCCTCGAGGGACAGCCTCGAGGGAAAGCCACAGATCCCTTGATCCACGTGACAGGAAGCGTGACACTACTGCTGCAGCTCGGGAGGAAAGCGCACGTGCATGCCCCCACTCGAGACGAGGCCTGACTCCCCTGGGGAGACTCAGAAGCACCCCAAGATCCATGGCAACACTGGAGAGGAATCCTCAGGTTCCGGCCCCGACTCCACACAAGGACTGAGGCCCCGGCATGGACGGGAGAGGAATCCCGAGAGGTCCCCTAGCAACTCGCATGGGGACTGGCCTTTCCTGAGGCCACCAGAGCGGGTCCCTGAGGTCCCCGTCGTAACTCGAGAAGACCTGCCGCAACTCGAGAAAATCCAGGAGGTTCTCCCCTCCAGGCGAGATGAGGCCCATTTCCGCTGAGGCGTCTCGAGGCTGATCACACCTCACCTCTGGAACTTTGAAAGGGTCCTTCACACCCTTGTTGCAAATCAAGAAGTTCCCCGACATACCCGTCTCCACTCGAGAGGAATCACGAGGGTCCCGCCCACATCCAGAGGAGCCCCGTTTCCGCCTCGTAGCTCGAGATGAGGGATCCTTTCCCTGCTTCGTCGGGAAAGAGTTCCCGGCGTTCCCGTCGCATCTCAAGAGGAGGCCCTCTCAACAGGAACGGCGAGAGGAACTCCAGGGTCGTGCCACCATTCCAAGAGTCCCCCAGATGTCTCAGTCCATTCCAGAGGAACCTCTTTTCCCTTCACCGGCTCGTCTTTCACGCCGAGGATCGACTCACACCAAGGTGGCACATGGCACAGCCCTGTGGGAAAGCCTCTTGGGAAAGCCTCGAGGGACAGCCTCGAGGGAAAGCCACAGATCCTTTGATCCACGTGACAGGAAGCGTAACACTACTGCTGCAGCTCGGGAGGAAAGCGCACGTGCATGCCCCCACTCGAGACGAGGCCTGACTCCCCTGGGGAGACTCAGAAGCACCCCAAGATCCATGGCAACACTGGAGAGGAATCCTCAGGTTCCGGCCCCGACTCCACACAAGGACTGAGGCCCCGGCATGGACGGGAGAGGAATCCCGAGAGGTCCCCTAGCAACTCGCATGGGGACTGGCCTTTCCTGAGGCCACCAGAGCGGGTCCCTGAGGTCCCCGTCGTAACTCGAGAAGACCTGCCGCAACTCGAGAAAATCCAGGAGGTTCTCCCCTCCAGGCGAGATGAGGCCCATTTCCGCTGAGGCGTCTCGAGGCTGATCACACCTCACCTCTGGAACTTCGAAAGGGTCCTTCACACCCTTGGTGCAAATCAAGAAGTTCCCCGACCTACCCGTCTCCACTCGAGAGGAATCACGAGGGTCCCGCACACATCCAGAGGAGCCCCGTTTCCGCCTCGTAGCTCGAGATGAGGGATCCTTTCCCTGCTTCGTCGGGAAAGAGTTCCCGGCGTTCCCGTCGCATCTCAAGAGGAGGCCCTCTCAACAGGAACGGTGAGAGGAACTCCAGGGTCGTGCCACCATTCCAAGAGTCCCCCAGATGTCTCAGTCCATTCCAGAGGAACCTCTTTTCCCTTCACCGGCTCGTCTTTCACGCCGAGGATCGACTCACACCAAGGTGGCACGTGGCACAGCCCTGTGGGAAAGCCTCGTGGGAAAGCCTCGAGGGACAGCCTCGAGGGAAAGCCATAGATCCCTTGATCCACGTGACAGGAACCGTGACACTACTGCTGCAGCTCGGGAGGAAAGCGCACGTGCATGCCCCCACTCGAGACGAGGCCTGACTCCCCTGGGGAGACTCAGAAGCACCCCAAGATCCATGGCAACACTGGAGAGGAATCCTCAGGTTCCGGCCCCGACTCCACACAAGGACTGAGGCCCCGGCATGGACGGGAGAGGAATCCCGAGAGGTCCCCTAGCAAGTCGCATGGGGACTGGCCTTTCCTGAGGCCACCAGAGCGGGTCCCTGAGGTCCCCGTCGTAACTCGAGAAGACCTGCCGCAACTCGAGAAAATCCAGGAGGTTCTCCCCTCCAGGCGAGATGAGGCCCATTTCCGCTGAGGCGTCTCGAGGCTGATCACACCTCCCCTCTGGAACTTCGAAAGGGTCCTTCACACCCTTGGTGCAAATCAACAAGTTCCCCGACCTAGCCGTCTCCACTCGAGAGGAATCACGAGGGTCCCGCCCACATCCAGAGGAGCCCCGTTTCCGCCTCGTAGCTCGAGATGAGGGATCCTTTCCCTGCTTCGTCGGGAAAGAGTTCCCGGCGTTCCCGTCGCATCTCAAGAGGAGGCCCTCTCAACAGGAACGGCGAGAGGTACTCCAGGGTCGTGCCACCATTCCAAGAGTCCCCCAGATGTCTCAGTCCATTCCAGAGGAACCTCTTTTCCCTTCACCGGCTCGTCTTTCACGCCGAGGATCGACTCACACCAAGGTGGCACGTGGCACAGCCCTGTGGGAAAGCCTCGTGGGAAAGCCTCGAGGGACAGCCTCGAGGGAAAGCCACAGATCCCTTGATCCACGTGACAGGAAGCGTGACACTACTGCTGCAGCTCGGGAGGAAAGCGCACGTGCATGCCCCCACTCGAGACGAGGCCTGACTCCCCTGGGGAGACTCAGAAGCACCCCAAGATCCATGGCAACACTGGAGAGGAATCCTCAGGTTCCGGCCCCGACTCCACACAAGGACTGAGGCCCCGGCATGGACGGGAGAGGTATCCCGAGAGGTCCCCTAGCAAGTCGCATGGGGACTGGCCTTTCCTGAGGCCACCAGAGCGGGTTCCTGAGGTCCCCGTCGTAACTCGAGAAGACCTGCCGCAACTCGAGAAAATCCAGGAGGTTCTCCCCTCCAGGCGAGATGAGGCCCATTTCCGCTGAGGCGTCTCGAGGCTGATCACACCTCCCCTCTGGAACTTCGAAAGGGTCCTTCACACCCTTGGTGCAAATCAAAAAGTTCCCCGACCTAGCCGTCTCCACTCGAGAGGAATCACGAGGGTCCCGCCCACATCCAGAGGAGCCCCGTTTCCGCCTCGTAGCTCGAGATGAGGGATCCTTTCCCTGCTTCGTCGGGAAAGAGTTCCCGGCGTTCCCGTCGCATCTCAAGAGGAGGCCCTCTCAACAGGAACGGCGAGAGGAACTCCAGGGTCGAACCACCATTCCAAGAGTCCCCCAGATGTCTCAGTCCATTCCAGAGGAACCTCTTTTCCCTTCACCGGCTCGTCTTTCACGCCGAGGATCGACTCACACCAAGGTGGCACGTGGCACAGCCCTTTGGGAAAGCCTCGTGGGAAAGCCTCGAGCGACAGCCTCGAGGGAAAGCCACAGATCCCTTGATCCACGTGACAGGAAGCGTGACACTACTGCTGCAGCTCGGGAGGAAAGCGCACGTGTATGCCCCCACTCGAGACGAGGCCTGACTCCCCTGGGGAGACTCAGAAGCACCCCAAGATCCATGGCAACACTGGAGAGGAATCCTCAGGTTCCGGCCCCGACTCCACACAAGGACTGAGGCCCCGGCATGGACGGGAGAGGAATCCCGAGAGGTCCCCTAGCAACTCGCATGGGGGACTGGCCTTTCCTGAGGCCACCAGAGCGGGTCCCTCAGGTACCCGTCGTAACTCGCGAAGACCTGCCGCAACTGGAGAAAATCCAGGAGGTTCTCCCCTCCAGGCGAGATGAGGCCCATTTCCGCTGAGGCGTCTCGAGGCTGATCACACCTCACCTCTGGAACTTCGAAAGGGTCCTTCACACCCTTGGTGCAAATCCAGAAGTTCCCCGACATAGCCGTCTCCACTCGAGAGGAATCACGAGGGTCCCGCCCACATCCAGAGGAGCCCCGTTTCCGCCTCGTAGCTCGAGATGAGGGATCCTTTCCCCTGCTTCATCGGGAAAGAGTTCCCGGCGTTCCCGTCGCATCTCAAGAGGAGGCCCTCTCAACAGGAACGGCGAGAGGTACTCCAGGGTCGTGCCACCATTCCAAGAGTCCCCCAGATGTCTCAGTCCATTCCAGAGGAACCTCTTTTCCCTTCACCGGCTCGTCTTTCACGCCGAGGATCGACTCACACCAAGGTGGCACGTGGCACAGCCCTGTGGGAAAGCCTCGTGGGAAAGCCTCGAGGGACAGCCTCGAGGGAAAGCCACAGATCCCTTGATCCACGTGACAGGAAGCGTGACACTACTGCTGCAGCTCGGGAGGAAAGCGCACGTGCATGCCCCCACTCGAGACGAGGCCTGACTCCCCTGGGGAGACTCAGAAGCACCCCAAGATCCATGGCAACACTGGAGAGGAATCCTCAGGTTCCGGCCCCGACTCCACACAAGGACTGAGGCCCCGGCATGGACGGGAGAGGTATCCAGAGAGGTCCCCTAACAAGTCGCATGGGGACTGGCCTTTCCTGAGGCCACCAGAGCGGGTCCCTGAGGTCCCCGTCGTAACTCGAGAAGACCTGCCGCAACTCGAGAAAATCCAGGAGGTTCTCCTCTCCAGGCGAGATGAGGCCCATTTCCGCTGAGGCGTCTCGAGGCTGATCACACCTCCCCTCTGGAACTTCGAAAGGGTCCTTCACACCCTTGGTGCAAATCAAAAACTTCCCCGACCTAGCCGTCTCCACTCGAGAGGAATCACGAGGGTCCCGCCCACATCCAGAGGAGCCCCGTTTCCGCCTCGTAGCTCGAGATGAGGGATCCTTTCCCTGCTTCGTCGGGAAAGAGTTCCCGGCGTTCCCGTCGCATCTCAAGAGGAGGCCCTCTCAACAGGAACGGCGAGAGGAACTCCAGGGTCGTACCACCATTCCAAGAGTCCCCAGATGTCTCAGTCCATTCCAGAGGAACCTCTTTTCCCTTAACCGGCTCGTCTTTCACGCCGAGGATCGACTCACACCAAGGTGGCACGTGGCACAGCCCTGTGGGAAAGCCTCGTGGGAAAGCCTCGAGGGACAGCCTCGAGGGAAAGCCACAGATCCTTGATCCACGTGACAGGAAGCGTGACACTACCTGCTGCAGCTCGGGAGGAAAGCGCACGTGTATGCCCCCACTCGAGACGAGGCCTGACTCCCCTGGGGAGACTCAGAAGCACCCCAAGATCCATGGCAACACTGGAGAGGAATCCTCAGTTTCCGGCCCCGACTCCACACAAGGACTGAGGCCCCGGCATGGACGGGAGAGGAATCCCGAGAGGTCCCCTAGCAACTCGCATGGGGACTGGCCTTTCCTGAGGCCACCAGAGCGGGTCCCCTCAGGTCCCCGACGTAACTCGCGAAGACCTGCCGCAACTGGAGAAAATCCAGGAGGTTCTCCCCTCCAGGCGAGATGAGGCCCATTTCCGCTGAGGCGTCTCGAGGCTGATCACACCTCACCTCTGGAACTTCGAAAGGGTCCTTCACACCCTTGGTGCAAATCAAGAAGTTCCCCGACATAGCCGTCTCCACTCGAGAGGAATCACGAGGGTCCCGCCCACATCCAGAGGAGCCCCGTTTCCGCCTCGTAGCTCGAGATGAGGGATCCTTCCCTGCTTCATCGGAAAGAGTTCCCGGCGTTCCCGTCGCATCTCAAGAGGAGGCCCTCTCAACAGGAACGGCGAGAGGTACTCCAGGGTCGTGCCACCATTCCAAGAGTCCCCCAGATGTCTCAGTCCATTCCAGAGGAACCCTCTTTTCCCTTCACCGGCTCGTCTTTCACGCCGAGGATCGACTCACACCAAGGTGGCACGTGGCACAGCCCTGTGGGAAAGCCTCGTGGGAAAGCCTCGAGGGACAGCCTCGAGGGAAAGCCACAGATCCCTTGATCCACGTGACAGGAACCGTGACACTACTGCTGCAGCTCGGGAGGAAAGCGCACGTGCATGCCCCCCACTCGAGACGAGGCCTGACTCCCCTGGGGAGACTCAGAAGCACCCCAAGATCCATGGCAACACTGGAGAGGAATCCTCAGGTTCCGGCCCCGACTCCACACAAGGACTGAGGCCCCCGGCATGGACGGGAGAGGTATCCAGAGGGGTCCCCTATCAAGTCGCATGGGGACTGGCCTTTCCTGAGGCCACCAGAGCGGGTCCCTGAGGTCCCCGTCGTAACTCGAGAAGACCTGCCGCAACTTGAGAAAATCCAGGAGGTTCTCCCCTCCAGGCGAGATGAGGCCTTTTCCGCTGAGGCGTCTCGAGGCTGATCACACCTCCCCTCTGGAACTTCGAAAGGGTCCTTCACACCCTTGGTGCAAATCAACAAGTTCCCCGACCTAGCCGTCTCCACTCGAGAGGAATCACGAGGGTCCCGCCCACATCCAGAGGAGCCCCGTTTCCGCCTCGTAGCTCGAGATGAGGGATCCTTTCCCTTCTTCGTCGGGAAAGAGTTCCCGGCGTTCCCCGTCGCATCTCAAGAGGAGGCCCTCTCAACAGGAACGGCGAGAGGAACTCCAGGGTCGTACCACCATTCCAAGAGTCCCCCAGATGTCTCAGTCCATTCCAGAGGAACCTCTTTCTCCCCTTCACCGGCTCGTCTTTCAGGCCGAGGATCGACTCACACCAAGGTGGCACGTGGCACAGCCCTGTGGGAAAAGCCTCGTGGGAAAGCCTCGAGGGACAGCCTCGAGGGAAAGCCACAGATCCCTTGATCCACGTGACAGGAAGCGTGACACTACTGCTGCAGCTCGGGAGGAAAGCGCACGTGTATGCCCCCACTCGAGACGAGGCCTGACTCCCCTGAGTAGACTCAGAAGCACCCCAAGATCCATGGCAACACTGGAGAGGAATCCTCAGGTTCCGGCCCCGACTCCACACAAGGACTGAGGCCCCGGCATGGACGGAGAGGAATCCCGAGAGGTCCCCTAGCAACTCGCATGGGGACTGGCCTTTCCTGAGGCCACCAGTGCGGGTCCCTCAGGTCCCCGTCGTAACTCGCGAAGACCTGCCGCAACTGGAGAAAATCCAGGAGGTTCTCCCCTCCAGGCGAGATGAGGCCCATTTCCGCTGAGGCGTCTCGAGGCTGATCACACCTCACCTCTGGAACTTCGAAAGGGTCCTTCACACCCTTGGTGCAAATCAAGAAGTTCCCCGACATACCCGTCTCCACTCGAGAGGAATCACGAGGGTCCCGCCCACATCCAGAGGAGCCCCGTTTCCACCTCGTAGCTCGAGATGAGGGATCCTTTCCCTGCTTCATCGGGAAAGAGTTCCCGGCGTTCCCGTCGCATCTCAAGAGGAGGCCCTCTCAACAGGAACGGCGAGAGGTACTCCAGGGTCGTGCCACCATTCCAAGAGTCACCCAGATGTCTCAGTCCATTCCAGAGGAACCTCTTTTCCCTTCACCGGCTCGTCTTTCACGCCGAGGATCGACTCACACCAAGGTGGCACGTGGCACAGCCCTGTGGGAAAGCCTCGTGGGAAAGCCTCGAGGGACAGCCTCGAGGGAAAGCCACAGATCCCTTGATCCACGTGACAGGAACCGTGACACTACTGCTGCAGCTCGGGAGGAAAGCGCACGTGCATGCCCCCACTCGAGACGAGGCCTGACTCCCCTGGGGAGACTCAGAAGCACCCCAAGATCCATGGCAACACTGGAGAGGAATCCTCAGGTTCCGGCCCCGACTCCACACAAGGACTGAGGCCCCGGCATGGACGGGAGAGGTATCCAGAGAGGTCCCCTAGCAAGTCGCATGGGGACTGGCCTTTCCTGAGGCCACCAGAGCGGGTCCCTGAGGTCCCCGTCGTAACTCGAGAAGACCTGCCGCAACTCGAGAAAATCCAGGAGGTTCTCCCCTCCAGGCGAGATGAGGCCCATTTCCGCTGAGGCGTCTCGAGGCTGATCACACCTCCCCTCTGGAACTTCGAAAGGGTCCTTCACACCCTTGGTGCAAATCAAGAAGTTCCCCGACCTACCCGTCTCCACTCGAGAGGAATCACGAGGGTCCCGCCCACATCCAGAGGAGCCCCGTTTCCGCCTCGTAGCTCGAGATGAGGGATCCTTTCCCTGCTTCGTCGGGAAAGAGTTCCCGGCGTTCCCGTCGCATCTCAAGAGGAGGCCCTCTCAACAGGAACGGCGAGAGGAACTCCAGGGTCGTACCACCATTCCAAGAGTCCCCCAGATGTCTCAGTCCATTCCAGAGGAACCTCTTTTCCCTTAACCGGCTCGTCTTTCACGCCGAGGATCGACTCACACCAAGGTGGCACGTGGCACAGCCCTGTGGGAAAGCCTCGTGGGAAAGCCTCGAGGACAGCCTCGAGGGAAAGCCACAGATGCCTTGATCCACGTGACAGGAAGCGTGACACTACTGCTGCAGCTCGGGAGGAAAGCGCACGTGTATGCCCCCACTCGAGACGAGGCCTGACTCCACTGGGGAGACTCAGAAGCACCCCAAGATCCATGGCAACACTGGAGAGGAATCCTCAGGTTCCGGCCCCGACTCCACACAAGGACTGAGGCCCCGGCATGGACGGGAGAGGAATCCCGAGAGGTCCCCTAGCAACTCGCATGGGGACTGGCCTTTCCTGAGGCCACCAGAGCGGGTCCCTCAGGTCCCCGACGTAACTCGCGAAGACCTGCCGCAACTGGAGAAAATCCAGGAGGTTCTCCCCTCCAGGCGAGATGAGGCCCATTTCCGCTGAGGCGTCTCGAGGCTGATCACACCTCACCTCTGGAACTTCGAAAGGGTCCTTCACACCCTTGGTGCAAATCAAGAAGTTCCCCGACATACCCGTCTCCACTCGAGAGGAATCACGAGGGTCCCGCCCACATCCAGAGGAGCCCCGTTTCCGCCTCGTAGCTCGAGATGAGGGATCCTTTCCCTGCTTCATCGGGAAAGAGTTCCCGGCGTTCCCGTCGCATCTCAAGAGGAGGCCCTCTCAACAGGAACGGCGAGAGGTACTCCAGGGTCGTGCCACCATTCCAAGAGTCCCCCAGATGTCTCAGTCCATTCCAGAGGAACCTCTTTTCCCTTCACCGGCTCGTCTTTCACGCCGAGGATCGACTCACACCAAGGTGGCACGTGGCACAGCCCTGTGGGAAAGCCTCGTGGGAAAGCCTCGAGGGACAGCCTCGAGGGAAAGCCACAGATCCCTTGATCCACGTGACAGGAACCGTGACACTACTGCTGCAGCTCGGGAGGAAAGCGCACGTGCATGCCCCCACTCGAGACGAGGCCTGACTCCCCTGGGGAGACTCAGAAGCACCCCAAGATCCATGGCAACACTGGAGAGGAATCCTCAGGTTCCGGCCCCGACTCCACACAAGGACTGAGGCCCCGGCATGGACGGGAGAGGTATCCAGAGAGGTCCCCTATCAAGTCGCATGGGGACTGGCCTTTCCTGAGGCCACCAGAGCGGGTCCCTGAGGTCCCCGTCGTAACTCGAGAAGACCTGCCGCAACTTGAGAAAATCCAGGAGGTTCTCCCCTCCAGGCGAGATGAGGCCCTTTTCCGCTGAGGCGTCTCGAGGCTGATCACACCTCCCCTCTGGAACTTCGAAAGGGTCCTTCACACCCTTGGTGCAAATCAACAAGTTCCCCGACCTAGCCGTCTCCACTCGAGAGGAATCACGAGGGTCCCGCCCACATCCAGAGGAGCCCCGTTTCCGCCTCGTAGCTCGAGATGAGGGATCCTTTCCCTTCTTCGTCGGGAAAGAGTTCCCGGCGTTCCCGTCGCATCTCAAGAGGAGGCCCTCTCAACAGGAACGGCGAGAGGAACTCCAGGGTCGTACCACCATTCCAAGAGTCCCCCAGATGTCTCAGTCCATTCCAGAGGAACCTCTTTTCCCTTCACCGGCTCGTCTTTCAGGCCGAGGATCGACTCACACCAAGGTGGCACGTGGCACAGCCCTGTGGGAAAGCCTCGTGGGAAAGCCTCGAGGGACAGCCTCGAGGGAAAGCCACAGATCCCTTGATCCACGTGACAGGAAGCGTGACACTACTGCTGCAGCTCGGGAGGAAAGCGCACGTGTATGCCCCCACTCGAGACGAGGCCTGACTCCCCTGAGTAGACTCAGAAGCACCCCAAGATCCATGGCAACACTGGAGAGGAATCCTCAGGTTCCGGCCCCGACTCCACACAAGGACTGAGGCCCCGGCATGGACGGGAGAGGAATCCCGAGAGGTCCCCTAGCAACTCGCATGGGGACTGGCCTTTCCTGAGGCCACCAGTGCGGGTCCCTCAGGTCCCCGTCGTAACTCGCGAAGACCTGCCGCAACTGGAGAAAATCCAGGAGGTTCTCCCCTCCAGGCGAGATGAGGCCCATTTCCGCTGAGGCGTCTCGAGGCTGATCACACCTCACCTCTGGAACTTCGAAAGGGTCCTTCACACCCTTGGTGCAAATCAAGAAGTTCCCCGACATACCCGTCTCCACTCGAGAGGAATCACGAGGGTCCCGCCCACATCCAGAGGAGCCCCGTTTCCACCTCGTAGCTCGAGATGAGGGATCCTTTCCCTGCTTCATCGGGAAAGAGTTCCCGGCGTTCCCGTCGCATCTCAAGAGGAGGCCCTCTCAACAGGAACGGCGAGAGGTACTCCAGGGTCGTGCCACCATTCCAAGAGTCACCCAGATGTCTCAGTCCATTCCAGAGGAACCTCTTTTCCCTTCACCGGCTCGTCTTTCACGCCGAGGATCGACTCACACCAAGGTGGCACGTGGCACAGCCCTGTGGGAAAGCCTCGTGGGAAAGCCTCGAGGGACAGCCTCGAGGGAAAGCCACAGATCCCTTGATCCACGTGACAGGAACCGTGACACTACTGCTGCAGCTCGGGAGGAAAGCGCACGTGCATGCCCCCACTCGAGACGAGGCCTGACTCCCCTGGGGAGACTCAGAAGCACCCCAAGATCCATGGCAACACTGGAGAGGAATCCTCAGGTTCCGGCCCCGACTCCACACAAGGACTGAGGCCCCGGCATGGACGGGAGAGGTATCCAGAGAGGTCCCCTAGCAAGTCGCATGGGGACTGGCCTTTCCTGAGGCCACCAGAGCGGGTCCCTGAGGTCCCCGTCGTAACTCGAGAAGACCTGCCGCAACTCGAGAAAATCCAGGAGGTTCTCCCCTCCAGGCGAGATGAGGCCCATTTCCGCTGAGGCGTCTCGAGGCTGATCACACCTCACCTCTGGAACTTCGAAAGGGTCCTTCACACCCTTGGTGCAAATCAAGAAGTTCCCCGACCTACCCGTCTCCAATCGAGAGGAATCACGAGGGTCCCGCCCACATCCAGAGGAGCCCCGTTTCCGCCTCATAGTTCGAGATGAGGGATCCTTTCCCTGCTTCTTTGGGAAAGAGTTCCCGGCGTTCCCGTCGCATCTCAAGAGGAGGCCCTCTCAACAGGAACGGCGAGAGGAACTCCAGGGTCGTACCACCATTCCAAGAGTCCCCCAGATGTCTCAGTCCATTCCAGAGGAACCTCTTTTCCCTTCACCGGCTCGTCTTTCACGCCGAGGATCGACTCACACCAAGGTGGTACGTGGCACAGCCCTGTGGGAAAGCCTCGTGGGAAAGCCTCGAGGGACAGCCTCGAGGGAAAGCCACAGATCCCTTGATCCACGTGACAGGAAGCGTGACACTACTGCTGCAGCTCGGGAGGAAAGCGCACGTGTATGCCCCCACTCGAGACGAGGCCTGACTCCCCTGGGGAGACTCAGAAGCACCCCAAGATCCATGGCAACACTGGAGAGGAATCCTCAGGTTCCGGCCCCGACTCCACACAAGGACTGAGGCCCCGGCAATGGACGGGAGAGGAATCCCGAGAGGTCCCCTAGCAACTCGCATGGGGACTGGCCTTTCCTGAGGCCACCAGAGCGGGTCCCTGAGGTCCCCGTCGTAACTCGAGAAGACCTGCCGCAACTCGAGAAAATCCAGGAGGTTCTCCCCTCCAGGCGAGATGAGGCCCATTTCCGCTGAGGCGTCTCGAGGCTGATCACACCTCACCTCTGGAACTTCGAAAGGGTCCTTCACACCCTTGGTGCAAATCCAGAAGTTCCCCGACATAGCCGTCTCCACTCGAGAGGAATCACGAGGGTCCCGCCCACATCCAGAGGAGCCCCGTTTCCGCCTCGTAGCTCGAGATGAGGGATCCTTTCCCTGCTTCGTCGGGAAAGAGTTCCCGGCGTTCCCGTCGCATCTCAAGAGGAGGCCCTCTCAACAGGAACGGCGAGAGGAACTCCAGGGTCGTGCCACCATTCCAAGAGTCCCCCAGATGTCTCAGTCCATTCCAGAGGAACCTCTTTTCCCTTCACCGGCTCGTCTTTCACGCCGAGGATCGACTCACACCAAGGTGGCACGTGGCACAGCCCTGTGGGAAAGCCTCGTGGGAAAGCCTCGAGGGACAGCCTCGAGGGAAAGCCACAGATCCCTTGATCCACGTGACAGGAAGCGTGACACTACTGCTGCAGCTCGGGAGGAAAGCGCACGTGCATGCCCCCACTCGAGACGAGGCCTGACTCCCCTGGGGAGACTCAGAAGCACCCCAAGATCCATGGCAACACTGGAGAGGAATCCTCAGGTTCCGGCCCCGACTCCACACAAGGACTGAGGCCCCGGCATGGACGGGAGAGGAATCCCGAGAGGTCCCCTAGCAACTCGCATGGGGACTGGCCTTTCCTGAGGCCACCAGAGCGGGTCCCTGAGGTCCCCGTCGTAACACGAGAAGACCTGCCGCAACTCGAGAAAATCCAGGAGGTTCTCCCCTCCAGGCGAGATGAGGCCCATTTCCGCTGAGGCGTCTCGAGGCTGATCACACCTCACCTCTGGAACTTCGAAAGGGTCCTTCACACCCTTGGTGCAAATCAAGAAATTCCCCGACATACCCGTCTCCACTCGAGAGGAATCACGAGGGTCCCGCCCACATCCAGAGGAGCCCCGTTTCCGCCTCGTAGCTCGAGATGAGGGATCCTTTCCCTGCTTCTTCGGGAAAGAGTTCCCGGCGTTCCCGTCGCATCTCAAGAGGAGGCCCTCTCAACAGGAACGGCGAGAGGAACTCCAGGGTCGTGCCACCATTCCAAGAGTCCCCCAGATGTCTCAGTCCATTCCAGAGGAACCTCTTTTCCCTTCACCGGCTGGTCTTTCACGCCGAGGATCGACTCACAGCAAGGTGGCACGTGGCACAGTCCTGTGGGAAAGCCTCGTGGGAAAGCCTCGAGGGACAGCCTCGAGGGAAAGCCACAGATCCCTTGATCCACGTGACAGGAAGCGTGACACTACTGCTGCAGCTCGGGAGGAAAGCGCACGTGCATGCGCCCACTCGAGACGAGGCCTGACTCCCCTGGGGAGACTCAGAAGCACCCCAAGATCCATGGCAACACTTTAGAGGAATCCTCAGGTTCCGGCCCCGACTCCACACAAGGACTGAGGCCCCGGCATGGACGGGAGAGGAATCCCGAGAGGTCCCCTAGCAACTCGCATGGGGACTGGCCTTTCCTGAGGCCACCAGAGCGGGTCCCTGAGGTCCCCGTCGTAACTCGAGAAGACCTGCCGCAACTCGAGAAAATCCAGGAGGTTCTCCCCTCCAGGCGAGATGAGGCCCATTTCCGATGAGGCGTCTCGAGGCTGATCACACCTCACCTCTGGAACTTCGAAAGGGTCCTTCACACCCTTGGTGCAAATCAAGAAGTTCCCCGACCTAGCCGTCTCCACTCGAGAGGAATCACGAGGGTCCCGCCCACATCCAGAGGAGCCCCGTTTCCGCCTCGTAGCTCGAGATGAGGGATCCTTTCCCTGCTTCGTCGGGAAAGAGTTCCCGGCGTTCCCGTCGCATCTCAAGAGGAGGCCCTCTCAACAGGAACGGCGAGAGGAACTCCAGGGTCGTGCCACCATTCCAAGAGTCCCCCAGATGTCTCAGTCCATTCCAGAGGAACCTCTTTTCCCTTCACCGGCTCGTCTTTCACGCCGAGGATCGACTCACACCAAGGTGGCACGTGGCACAGCCCTGTGGGAAAGCCTCGTGGGAAAGCCACAGATCCCTTGATCCACGTGACAGGAAGCGTGACACTACTGCTGCAGCTCGGGAGGAAAGCGCACGTGCATGCCCCCACTCGAGACGAGGCCTGACTCCCCTGGGGAGACTCAGAAGCACCCCAAGATCCATGGCAACACTGGAGAGGAATCCTCAGGTTCCGGCCCCGACTCCACACAAGGACTGAGGCCCCGGCATGGACGGGAGAGGAATCCCGAGAGGTCCCCTAGCAACTCGCATGGGGACTGGCCTTTCCTGAGGCCACCAGAGCGGGTCCCTGAGGTCCCCGTCGTAACTCGAGAAGACCTGCCGCAACTCGAGAAAATCCAGGAGGTTCTCCCCTCCAGGCGAGATGAGGCCCATTTCCGCTGAGGCGTCTCGAGGCTGATCACACCTCCCCTCTGGAACTTCGAAAGGGTCCTTCACACCCTTGGTGCAAATCAAGAAGTTCCCCGACCTAGCCGTCTCCACTCGAGAGGAATCACGAGGGTCCCGCCCACATCCAGAGGAGCCCCGTTTCCGCCTCGTAGCTCGAGATGAGGGATCCTTTCCCTGCTTCTTCGGGAAAGAGTTCCCAGCGTTCCCGTCGCATCTCAAGAGGAGGGCCTCTCAACAGGAACGGCGTGAGGAACTCCAGGGTCGTGCCACCATTCCAAGAGTCCCCCAGATGTCTCAGTCCATTCCAGAGGAACCTCTTTTCCCTTCACCGGCTCGTCTTTCACGCCGAGGATCGACTCACACCAAGGTGGCACGTGGCACAGCCCTGTGGGAAAGCCTCGTGGGAAAGCCTCGAGGGACAGCCTCGAGGGAAAGCCACAGATCCCTTGATCCACGTGACAGGAAGCGTGACACTACTCCTGCAGCACGGGAGGAAAGCGCACGTGCACGCCCCCACTCGAGACGAGGCCTGACTCCCCTGGGGAGACTCAGAAGCACCCCAAGATCCATGGCAACACTGGAGAGGAATCCTCAGGTTCCGGCCCCGACTCCACACAAGGACTGAGGCCCCGGCATGGACGGGAGAGGAATCCCGATAGGTCCCCTAGCAACTCGCATGGGGACTGGCCTTTCCTGAGGCCACCAGAGCGGGTCCCTGAGGTCCCCGTCGTAACTCGAGAAGACCTGCCGCAACTCGAGAAAATCCAGGAGGTTCTCCCCTCCAGGCGAGATGAGGCCCATTTCCGCTGAGGCGTCTCGAGGCTGATCACACCTCCCCTCTGGAACTTCGAAAGGGTCCTTCACACCCTTGGTGCAAATCAAGAAGTTCCCCGACCTAGCCGTCTCCACTCGAGAGGAATCACGAGGGTCCCGCCCACATCCAGAGGAGCCCCGTTTCCGCCTCGTAGCTCGAGATGAGGGATCCTTTCCCTGCTTCGTCGGGAAAGAGTTCCCGGCCTTCCCGTCGCATCTGAAGAGGAGGCCCTCTCAACAGGAACGGCGAGAGGAACTCCAGGGTCGTGCCACCATTCCAAGAGTCCCCCAGATGTCTCAGTCCATTCCAGAGGAACCTCTTTTCCCTTCACCGGCTCGTCTTTCACGCCGAGGATCGACTCACACCAAGGTGGCACGTGGCACAGCCCTGTGGGAAAGCCTCGTGGGAAAGCCTCGAGGGACAGCCTCGAGGGAAAGCCACAGATCCCTTGATCCACGTGACAGGAAGCGTGACACTACTGCTGCAGCTTGGGAGGAAAGCGCACGTGTATGCCCCCACTCGAGACGAGGCCTGACTCCCCTGGGGAGACTCAGAAGCACCCCAAGATCCATGGCAACACTGGAGAGGAATCCTCAGGTTCCGGCCCCGACTCCACACAAGGACTGAGGCCCCGGCATGGACGGGAGAGGAATCCCGAGAGGTCCCCTAGCAACTCGCATGGGGACTGGCCTTTCCTGAGGCCACCAGAGCGGGTCCCTGAGGTCCCCGTCGTAACACGAGAAGACCTGCCGCAACTCGAGAAAATCCAGGAGGTTCTCCCCTCCAGGCGAGATGAGGCCCATTTCCGCTGAGGCGTCTCGAGGCTGATCACACCTCACCTCTGGAACTTCGAAAGGGTCCTTCACACCCTTGGTGCAAATCAAGAAATTCCCCGACATACCCGTCTCCACTCGAGAGGAATCACGAGGGTCCCGCCCACATCCAGAGGAGCCCCGTTTCCGCCTCGTAGCTCGAGATGAGGGATCCTTTCCCTGCTTCGTCGGGAAAGAGTTCCCGGCGTTCCCGTCGCATCTCAAGAGGAGGCCCTCTCAACAGGAACGGCGAGAGGAACTCCAGGGTCGTGCCACCATTCCAAGAGTCCCCCAGATGTCTCAGTCCATTCCAGAGGAACCTCTTTTCCCTTCACCGGCTCGTCTTTCACGCCGAGGATCGACTCACAGCAAGGTGGCACGTGGCACAGTCCTGTGGGAAAGCCTCGTGGGAAAGCCTCGAGGGACAGCCTCGAGGGAAAGCCACAGATCCCTTGATCCACGTGACAGGAAGCGTGACACTACTGCTGCAGCTCGGGAGGAAAGCGCACGTGCATGCGCCCACTCCAGACGAGGCCTGACTCCCCTGGGGAGACTCAGAAGCACCCCAAGATCCATGGCAACACTTTAGAGGAATCCTCAGGTTCCGGCCCCGAATCCACACAAGGACTGAGGCCCCGGCATGGACGGGAGAGGAATCCCGAGAGGTCCCCTAGCAACTCGCATGGGGACTGGCCTTTCCTGAGGCCACCAGAGCGGGTCCCTGAGGTCCCCGTCGTAACTCGAGAAGACCTGCCGCAACTCGAGAAAATCCAGGAGGTTCTCCCCTCCAGGCGAGATGAGGCCCATTTCCGATGAGGCGTCTCGAGGCTGATCACACCTCACCTCTGGAACTTCGAAAGGGTCCTTCACACCCTTGGTGCAAATCAAGAAGTTCCCCGACCTAGCCGTCTCCACTCGAGAGGAATCACGAGGGTCCCGCCCACATCCAGAGGAGCCCCGTTTCCGCCTCGTAGCTCGAGATGAGGGATCCTTTCCCTGCTTCGTCGGGAAAGAGTTCCCGGCGTTCCCGTCGCATCTCAAGAGGAGGCCCTCTCAACAGGAACGGCGAGAGGAACTCCAGGGTCGTGCCACCATTCCAAGAGTCCCCCAGATGTCTCAGTCCATTCCAGAGGAACCTCTTTTCCCTTCACCGGCTCGTCTTTCACGCCGAGGATCGACTCACACCAAGGTGGCACGTGGCACAGCCCTGTGGGAAAGCCTCGTGGGAAAGCCTCGAGGGACAGCCTCGAGGGAAAGCCACAGATCCCTTGATCCACGTGACAGGAAGCGTGACACTACTGCTGCAGCTCGGGAGGAAAGCGCACGTGCATGCCCCCACTCGAGACGAGGCCTGACTCCCCTGGGGAGACTCAGAAGCACCCCAAGATCCATGGCAACACTGGAGAGGAATCCTCAGGTTCCGGCCCCGACTCCACACAAGGACTGAGGCCCCGGCATGGACGGGAGAGGAATCCCGAGAGGTCCCCTAGCAACTCGCATGGGGACTGGCCTTTCCTGAGGCCACCAGAGCGGGTCCCTGAGGTCCCCGTCGTAACTCGAGAAGACCTGCCGCAACTCGAGAAAATCCAGGAGGTTCTCCCCTCCAGGCGAGATGAGGCCCATTTCCGCTGAGGCGTCTCGAGGCTGATCACACCTCACCTCTGGAACTTCGAAAGGGTCCTGCACACCCTTGGTGCAAATCAAGAAGTTCCCCGACATACCCGTCTCCACTCGAGAGGAATCACGAGGGTCCCGCCCACATCCAGAGGAGCCCCGTTTCCGCCTCGTAGCTCGAGATGAGGGATCCTTTCCCTGCTTCGTCGGGAAAGAGTTCCCGGCCTTCCCGTCGCATCTCAAGAGGAGGCCCTCTCAACAGGAACGGCGAGAGGAACTCCAGGGTCGTGCCACCATTCCAAGAGTCCCCCAGATGTCTCAGTCCATTCCAGAGGAACCTCTTTTCCCTTCACCGGCTCGTCTTTCACGCCGAGGATCGACTCACACCAAGGTGGCACGTGGCACAGCCCTGTGGGAAAGCCTCGTGGGAAAGCCACAGATCCCTTGATCCACGTGACAGGAAGCGTGACACTACTGCTGCAGCTCGGGAGGAAAGCGCACGTGCATGCCCCCACTCGAGACGAGGCCTGACTCCCCTGGGGAGACTCAGAAGCACCCCAAGATCCATGGCAACACTGGAGAGGAATCCTCAGGTTCCGGCCCCGACTCCACACAAGGACTGAGGCCCCGGCATGGACGGGAGAGGAATCCCGATAGGTCCCCTAGCAACTCGCATGGGGACTGGCCTTTCCTGAGGCCACCAGAGCGGGTCCCTGAGGTCCCCGTCGTAACTCGAGAAGACCTGCCGCAACTCGAGAAAATCCAGGAGGTTCTCCCCTCCAGGCGAGATGAGGCCCATTTCCGCTGAGGCGTCTCGAGGCTGATCACACCTCACCTCTGGAACTTCGAAAGGGTCCTTCACACCCTTGGTGCAAATCAAGAAGTTCCCCGACCTAGCCGTCTCCACTCGAGAGGAATCACGAGGGTCCCGCCCACATCCAGAGGAGCCCCGTTTCCGCCTCGTAGCTCGAGATGAGGGATCCTTTCCCTGCTTCGTCGGGAAAGAGTTCTCGGCCTTCCCGTCGCATCTGAAGAGGAGGCCCTCTCAACAGGAACGGCGAGAGGAACTCCAGGGTCGTGCCACCATTCCAAGAGTCCCCCAGATGTCTCAGTCCATTCCAGAGGAACCTCTTTTCCCTTCACCGGCTCGTCTTTCACGCCGAGGATCGACTCACACCAAGGTGGCACGTGGCACAGCCCTGTGGGAAAGCCTCGTGGGAAAGCCTCGAGGGACAGCCTCGAGGGAAAGCCACAGATCCCTTGATCCACGTGACAGGAAGCGTGACACTACTGCTGCAGCTTGGGAGGAAAGCGCACGTGTATGCCCCCACCCGAGACGAGGCCTGACTCCCCTGGGGAGACTCAGAAGCACCCCAAGATCCATGGCAACACTGGAGAGGAATCCTCAGGTTCCGGCCCCGACTCCACACAAGGACTGAGGCCCCGGCATGGACGGGAGAGGAATCCCGAGAGGTCCCCTAGCAACTCGCATGGGGACTGGCCTTTCCTGAGGCCACCAGAGCGGGTCCCTGAGGTCCCCGTCGTAACACGAGAAGACCTGCCGCAACTCGAGAAAATCCAGGAGGTTCTCCCCTCCAGGCGAGATGAGGCCCATTTCCGCTGAGGCGTCTCGAGGCTGATCACACCTCACCTCTGGAACTTCGAAAGGGTCCTTCACACCCTTGGTGCAAATCAAGAAATTCCCCGACATACCCGTCTCCACTCGAGAGGAATCACGAGGGTCCCGCCCACATCCAGAGGAGCCCCGTTTCCGCCTCGTAGCTCGAGATGAGGGATCCTTTCCCTGCTTCTTCGGGAAAGAGTTCCCGGCGTTCCCGTCGCATCTCAAGAGGAGGCCCTCTCAACAGGAACGGCGAGAGGAACTCCAGGGTCGTGCCACCATTCCAAGAGTCCCCCAGATGTCTCAGTCCATTCCAGAGGAACCTCTTTTCCCTTCACCGGCTGGTCTTTCACGCCGAGGATCGACTCACAGCAAGGTGGCACGTGGCACAGTCCTGTGGGAAAGCCTCGTGGGAAAGCCTCGAGGGACAGCCTCGAGGGAAAGCCACAGATCCCTTGATCCACGTGACAGGAAGTGTGACACTACTGCTGCAGCTCGGGAGGAAAGCGCACGTGCATGCGCCCACTCGAGACGAGGCCTGACTCCCCTGGGGAGACTCAGAAGCACCCCAAGATCCATGGCAACACTTTAGAGGAATCCTCAGGTTCCGGCCCCGACTCCACACAAGGACTGAGGCCCCGGCATGGACGGGAGATGAATCCCGAGAGGTCCCCTAGCAACTCGCATGGGGACTGGCCTTTCCTGAGGCCACCAGAGCGGGTCCCTGAGGTCCCCGTCGTAACTCGAGAAGACCTGCCGCAACTCGAGAAAATCCAGGAGGTTCTCCCCTCCAGGCGAGATGAGGCCCATTTCCGATGAGGCGTCTCGAGGCTGATCACACCTCACCTCTGGAACTTCGAAAGGGTCCTTCACACCCTTGGTGCAAATCAAGAAGTTCCCCGACCTAGCCGTCTCCACTCGAGAGGAATCACGAGGGTCCCGCCCACATCCAGAGGAGCCCCGTTTCCGCCTCGTAGCTCAAGATGAGGGATCCTTTCCCTGCTTCGTCGGGAAAGAGTTCCCGGCGTTCCCGTCGCATCTCAAGAGGAGGCCCTCTCAACAGGAACGGCGAGAGGAACTCCAGGGTCGTGCCACCATTCCAAGAGTCCCCCAGATGTCTCAGTCCATTCCAGAGGAACCTCTTTTCCCTTCACCGGCTCGTCTTTCACGCCGAGGATCGACTCACACCAAGGTGGCACGTGGCACAGCCCTGTGGGAAAGCCTCGTGGGAAAGCCTCGAGGGACAGCCTCGAGGGAAAGCCACAGATCCCTTGATCCACGTGACAGGAAGCGTGACACTACTGCTGCAGCTCGGGAGGAAAGCGCACGTGCATGCCCCCACTCGAGACGAGGCCTGACTCCCCTGGGGAGACTCAGAAGCACCCCAAGATCCATGGCAACACTGGAGAGGAATCCTCAGGTTCCGGCCCCGACTCCACACAAGGACTGAGGCCCCGGCATGGACGGGAGAGGAATCCCGAGAGGTCCCCTAGCAACTCGCATGGGGACTGGCCTTTCCTGAGGCCACCAGAGCGGGTCCCTGAGGTCCCCGTCGTAACTCGAGAAGACCTGCCGCAACTCGAGAAAATCCAGGAGGTTCTCCCCTCCAGGCGAGATGAGGCCCATTTCCACTGAGGCGTCTCGAGGCTGATCACACCTCACCTCTGGAACTTCGAAAGGGTCCTTCACACCCTTGGTGCAAATCAAGAAGTTCCCCGACATAGCCGTCTCCACTCGAGAGGAATCACGAGGGTCCCGCCCACATCCAGAGGAGCCCCGTTTCCGCCTCGTAGCTCGAGATGAGGGATCCTTTCCCTGCTTCGTCGGGAAAGAGTTCCCGGCCTTCCCGTCGCATCTCAAGAGGAGGCCCTCTCAACAGGAACGGCGAGAGGAACTCCAGGGTCGTGCCACCATTCCAAGAGTCCCCCAGATGTCTCAGTCCATTCCAGAGGAACCTCTTTTCCCTTCACCGGCTCGTCTTTCACGCCGAGGATCGACTCACACCAAGGTGGCACGTGGCACAGCCCTGTGGGAAAGCCTCGTGGGAAAGCCACAGATCCTTGATCCACGTGACAGGAAGCGTGACACTACTGCTGCAGCTCGGGAGGAAAGCGCACGTGCATGCCCCCACTCGAGACGAGGCCTGACTCCCCTGGGGAGACTCAGAAGCACCCCAAGATCCATGGCAACACTGGAGAGGAATCCTCAGGTTCCGGCCCCGACTCCACACAAGGACTGAGGCCCCGGCATGGACGGGAGAGGAATCCCGATAGGTCCCCTAGCAACTCGCATGGGGACTGGCCTTTCCTGAGGCCACCAGAGCGGGTCCCTGAGGTCCCCGTCGTAACTCGAGAAGACCTGCCGCAACTCGAGAAAATCCAGGAGGTTCTCCCCTCCAGGCGAGATGAGGCCCATTTCCGCTGAGGCGTCTCGAGGCTGATCACACCTCCCCTCTGGAACTTCGAAAGGGTCCTTCATACCCTTGGTGCAAATCAAGAAGTTCCCCGACCTAGCCGTCTCCACTCGAGAGGAATCACGAGGGTCCCGCCCACATCCAGAGGAGCCCCGTTTCCGCCTCGTAGCTCGAGATGAGGGATCCTTTCCCTGCTTCTTCGGGAAAGAGTTCCCAGCGTTCCCGTCGCATCTCAAGAGGAGGGCCTCTCAACAGGAACGGCGTGAGGAACTCCAGGGTCGTGCTACCATTCCAAGGGTCCCCCAGATGTCTCAGTCCATTCCAGAGGAACCTCTTTTCCCTTCACCGGCTCGTCTTTCACGCCGAGGATCGACTCACACCAAGGTGGCACGTGGCACAGCCCTGTGGGAAAGCCTCGTGGGAAAGCCTCGAGGGACAGCCTCGAGGGAAAGCCACAGATCCCTTGATCCACGTGACAGGAAGCGTGACACTACTCCTGCAGCACGGGAGGAAAGCGCACGTGCATGCCCCCACTCGAGACGAGGCCTGACTCCCCTGGGGAGACTCAGAAGCACCCCAAGATCCATGGCAACACTGGAGAGGAATCCTCAGGTTCCGGCCCCGACTCCACACAAGGACTGAGGCCCCGGCATGGACGGGAGAGAATCCCGATAGGTCCCCTAGCAACTCGCATGGGGACTGGCCTTTCCTGAGGCCACCAGAGCGGGTCCCTGAGGTCCCCGTCGTAACTCGAGAAGACCTGCCGCAACTCGAGAAAATCCAGGAGGTTCTCCCCTCCAGGCGAGATGAGGCCCATTTCCGCTGAGGCGTCTCGAGGCTGATCACACCTCACCTCTGAAACTTCGAAAGGGTCCTTCACACCCTTGGTGCAAATCAAGAAGTTCCCCGACCTAGCCGTCTCCACTCGAGAGGAATCACGAGGGTCCCGCCCACATCCAGAGGAGCCCCGTTTCCGCCTCGTAGCTCGAGATGAGGGATCCTTTCCCTGCTTCGTCGGGAAAGAGTTCCCGGCCTTCCCGTCGCATCTGAAGAGGAGGCCCTCTCAACAGGAACGGCGAGAGGAACTCCAGGGTCGTGCCACCATTCCAAGAGTCCCCCAGATGTCTCAGTCCATTCCAGAGGAACCTCTTTTCCCTTCACCGGCTCGTCCTTCACGCCGAGGATCGACTCACACCAAGGTGGCACGTGGCACAGCCCTGTGGGAAAGCCTCGTGGGAAAGCCTCGAGGGACAGCCTCGAGGGAAAGCCACAGATCCCTTGATCCACGTGACAGGAAGCGTGACACTACTGCTGCAGCTCGGGAGGAAAGCGCACGTGCATGCCCCCACTCGAGACGAGGCCTGACTCCCCTGGGGAGACTCAGAAGCACCCCAAGATCCATGGCAACACTGGAGAGGAATCCTCAGGTTCCGGCCCCGACTCCACACAAGGACTGAGGCCCCGGCATGGACGGGAGAGGAATCCCGATAGGTCCCCTAGCAACTCGCATGGGGACTGGCCTTTCCTGAGGCCACCAGAGCGGGTCCCTGAGGTCCCCGTCGTAACTCGAGAAGACCTGCCGCAACTCGAGAAAATCCAGGAGGTTCTCCCCTCCAGGCGAGATGAGGCCCATTTCCGCTGAGGCGTCTCGAGGCTGATCACACCTCACCTCTGGAACTTCGAAAGGGTCCTTCACACCCTTGGTGCAAATCAAGAAGTTCCCCGACCTAGCCGTCTCCACTCGAGAGGAATCACGAGGGTCCCGCCCACATCCAGAGGAGCCCCGTTTCCGCCTCGTAGCTCGAGATGAGGGATCCTTTCCCTGCTTCGTCGGGAAAGAGTTCCCGGCCTTCCCGTCGCATCTGAAGAGGAGGCCCTCTCAACAGGAACGGCGAGAGGAACTCCAGGGTCGTGCCACCATTCCAAGAGTCCCCCAGATGTCTCAGTCCATTCCAGAGGAACCTCTTTTCCCTTCACCGGCTCGTCTTTCACGCCGAGGATCGACTCACACCAAGGTGGCACGTGGCACAGCCCTGTGGGAAAGCCTCGTGGGAAAGCCTCGAGGGACAGCCTCGAGGGAAAGCCACAGATCCCTTGATCCACGTGACAGGAAGCGTGACACTACTGCTGCAGCTTGGGAGGAAAGCGCACGTGTATGCCCCCACCCGAGACGAGGCCTGACTCCCCTGGGGAGACTCAGAAGCACCCCAAGATCCATGGCAACACTGGAGAGGAATCCTCAGGTTCCGGCCCCGACTCCACACAAGGACTGAGGCCCCGGCATGGACGGGAGAGGAATCCCGAGAGGTCCCCTAGCAACTCGCATGGGGACTGGCCTTTCCTGAGGCCACCAGAGCGGGTCCTGAGGTCCCCGTCGTAACACGAGAAGACCTGCCGCAACTCGAGAAAATCCAGGAGGTTCTCCCCTCCAGGCGAGATGAGGCCCATTTCCGCTGAGGCGTCTCGAGGCTGATCACACCTCACCTCTGGAACTTCGAAAGGGTCCTTCACACCCTTGGTGCAAATCAAGAAATTCCCCGACATACCCGTCTCCACTCGAGAGGAATCACGAGGGTCCCGCCCACATCCAGAGGAGCCCCGTTTCCGCCTCGTAGCTCGAGATGAGGGATCCTTTCCCTGCTTCTTCGGGAAAGAGTTCCCGGCGTTCCCGTCGCATCTCAAGAGGAGGCCCTCTCAACAGGAACGGCGAGAGGAACTCCAGGGTCGTGCCACCATTCCAAGAGTCCCCCAGATGTCTCAGTCCATTCCAGAGGAACCTCTTTTCCCTTCACCGGCTGGTCTTTCACGCCGAGGATCGACTCACAGCAAGGTGGCACGTGGCACAGTCCTGTGGGAAAGCCTCGTGGGAAAGCCTCGAGGGACAGCCTCGAGGGAAAGCCACAGATCCCTTGATCCACGTGACAGGAAGTGTGACACTACTGCTGCAGCTCGGGAGGAAAGCGCACGTGCATGCGCCCACTCGAGACGAGGCCTGACTCCCCTGGGGAGACTCAGAAGCACCCCAAGATCCATGGCAACACTTTAGAGGAATCCTCAGGTTCCGGCCCCGACTCCACACAAGGACTGAGGCCCCGGCATGGACGGAGAGGAATCCCGAGAGGTCCCCTAGCAACTCGCATGGGGACTGGCCTTTCCTGAGGCCACCAGAGCGGGTCCCTGAGGTCCCCGTCGTAACTCGAGAAGACCTGCCGCAACTCGAGAAAATCCAGGAGGTTCTCCCCTCCAGGCGAGATGAGGCCCATTTCCGATGAGGCGTCTCGAGGCTGATCACACCTCACCTCTGGAACTTCGAAAGGGTCCTTCACACCCTTGGTGCAAATCAAGAAGTTCCCCGACCTTTCCGTCTCCACTCGAGAGGAATCACGAGGGTCCCGCCCACATCCAGAGGAGCCCCGTTTCCGCCTCGTAGCTCGAGATGAGGGATCCTTTCCCTGCTTCGTCGGGAAAGAGTTCCCGGCGTTCCCGTCGCATCTCAAGAGGAGGCCCTCTCAACAGGAACGGCGAGAGGAACTCCAGGGTCGTGCCACCATTCCAAGAGTCCCCCAGATGTCTCAGTCCATTCCAGAGGAACCTCTTTTCCCTTCACCGGCTCGTCTTTCACGCCGAGGATCGACTCACACCAAGGTGGCACGTGGCACAGCCTGTGGGAAAGCCTCGTGGGAAAGCCTCGAGGGACAGCCTCGAGGGAAAGCCACAGATCCCTTGATCCACGTGACAGGAAGCGTGACACTACTGCTGCAGCTCGGGAGGAAAGCGCACGTGCATGCCCCCACTCGAGACGAGGCCTGACTCCCCTGGGGAGACTCAGAAGCACCCCAAGATCCATGGCAACACTGGAGAGGAATCCTCAGGTTCCGGCCCCGACTCCACACAAGGACTGAGG
>NW_026292359.1:0-96562 GCF_023091745.1 Budorcas taxicolor
CTCCGGGATTTTCTCGAGTTGCGGCAGGTCTTCTCGAGTTACGACGGGGACCTCAGGGACCCGCTCTGGTGGCCTCAGGAAAGGCCAGTCCCCATGCGAGTTGCTAGGGGACCTCTCGGGATTCCTCTCCCGTCCATGCCGGGGCCTCAGTCCTTGTGTGGAGTCGGGGCCAGAACCTGAGGATTCCTCTCCAGTGTTGCCATGGATCTTGGGGTGCTTCTGAGTCTCCCCAGGGGAGTCAGGCCTCGTCTCGAGTGGGGGCATGCCCGTGCGCTTTCCTCCCGAGCTGCAGCAGTAGTGTCACGCTTCCTGTCACGTGGATCAAGGGATCTGTGGCTTTCCCTCGAGGCTGTCCCTCGAGGCTTTCCCACGAGGCTTTCCCACAGGGCTGTGCCGCGTGCCACCTTGGTGTGAGTCGATCCTCGGCGTGAAAGACGAGCCGGTGAAGGGAAAAGAGGTTCCTCTGGAATGGACTGAGACATCTGGGGGACTCTTGGAATGGTGGCACGGCCCTGGAGTTCCTCTCGCCGTTCCTGTTGAGAGGGCCTCCTCTTGAGATGCGACGGGAACGCCGGGAACTCTTTCCCGACGAAGCAGGGAAAGAATCCCTCATCTCGAGCTACGAGGCGGAAACGGGGCTCCTCTGGATGTGGGCGGGACCCTCGTGATTCCTCTCGAGTGGAGACGGCTAGGTCGGGGAACTTCTGGATTTGCACCAAGGGTGTGAAGGACCCTTTCGAAGTTCCAGAGGGGAGGTGTGATCAGCCTCGAGACGCCTCAGCGGAAATGGGCCTCATCTCGCCTGGAGGGGAGAACCTCCTGGATTTTCTCGAGTTGCGGCAGGTCTTCTCGAGTTACGACGGGGACCTCAGGGACCCGCTCTGGTGGCCTCAGGAAAGGCCAGTCCCCATGCGAGTTGCTAGGGGACCTCTCGGGATTCCTCTCCCGTCCATGCCGGGGCCCCAGTCCTTGTGTGGAGTCGGGGCCGGAACCTGAGGATTCCTCTCCAGTGTTGCCATGGATCTTGGGGTGCTTCTGAGTCTCCCCAGGGGAGTCAGGCCTCGTCTCGAGTGGGGGCATGCACGTGCGCTTTCCTCCCGAGCTGCAGCAGTAGTGTCACGCTTCCTGTCACGTGGATCAAGGGATCTGTGGCTTTCCCTCGAGGCTGTCCCTCGAGGCTTTCCCACGAGGCTTTCCCACAGGGCTGTGCCACGTGCCACCTTGGTGTGAGTCGATCCTCGGCGTGAAAGACGAGCCGGTGAAGGGAAAAGAGGTTCCTCTGGAATGGACTGAGACATCTGGGGGACTCTTGGAATGGTGGCACGACCCTGGAGTTCCTCTCGCCGTTCCTGTTGAGAGGGCCTCCTCTTGAGATGCGACGGGAACGCCGGGAACTCTTTCCCGACGAAGCAGGGAAAGGATCCCTCATCTCGAGCTACGAGGCGGAAACGGGGCTCCTCTGGATGTGGGCGGGACCCTCGTGATTCCTCTCGAGTGGAGACGGCTAGGTCGGGGAACTTCTGGATTTGCACCAAGGGTGTGAAGGACCCTTTCGAAGTTCCAGAGGGGAGGTGTGATCAGCCTCGAGACGCCTCAGCGGAAATGGGCCTCATCTCGCCTGGAGGGGAGAACCTCTTGGATTTTCTCGAGTTGCGGCAGGTCTTCTCGAGTTACGACGGGGACCTCAGGGACCCGCTCTGGTGGCCTCAGGAAAGGCCAGTCCCCATGCGAGTTGCTAGGGGACCTCTCGGGATTCCTCTCCCGTCCATGCCGGGGCCTCAGTCCTTGTGTGGAGTCGGGGCCGGAACCTGAGGATTCCTCTCCAGTGTTGCCATGGATCTTGGGGTGCTTCTGAGTCTCCCCAGGGGAGTCAGGCCTCGTCTCGAGTGGGGGCATGCCCGTGCGCTTTCGTCCCGAGCTGCAGCAGTAGTGTCACGCTTCCTGTCACGTGGATCAAGGGATCTGTGGCTTTCCCTCGAGGCTGTCCCTCGAGGCTTTCCCACGAGGCTTTCCCACAGGGCTGTGCCACGTGCCACCTTGGTGTGAGTCGATCCTCGGCGTGAAAGACGAGCCGGTGAAGGGAAAAGAGGTTCCTGTGGAATGGACTGAGACATCTGGGGGACTCTTGGAATGGTGGCACGACCCTGGAGTTCCTCTCGCCATTCCTGTTGAGAGGGCCTCCTCTTGAGATGCGACGGGAACGCCGGGAACTCTTTCCCGACGAAGCAGGGAAAGGATCCCTCATCTCGAGCTACGAGGCGGAAACGGGGCTCCTCTGGATGTGGGCGGGACCCTCGTGATTCCTCTCGAGTGGAGACGGGTATGTCGGGGAACTTCTGGATTTGCACCAAGGGTGTGTAGGACCCTTTCGAAGTTCCAGAGGGGAGGTGTGATCAGCCTCGAGACGCCTCAGCGGAAATGGGCCTCATCTCGCCTGTAGGGTGAACCTCCGGGATTTTCTCGAGTTGCGGCAGGTCTTCTCGAGTTACGACGGGGACCTCAGGGACCCGCTCTGGTGGCCTCAGGAAAGGCCAGTCCCCATGCGAGTTGCTAGGGGACGTCTCGGGATTCCTCTCCCGTCCATGCCGGGGCCTCAGTCCTTGTGTGGAGTCGGGGCCAGAACCTGAGGATTCCTCTCCAGTGTTGCCATGGATCTTGGGGTGCTTCTGAGTCTCCCCAGGGGAGTCAGGCCTCGTCTCGAGTGGGGGCATGCACGTGCGCTTTCCTCCCGAGCTGCAGCAGTAGTGTCACGCTTCCTGTCACGTGGATCAAGGGATCTGTGGCTTTCCCTCGAGGCTGTCCCTCGAGGCTTTCCCACGAGGCTTTCCCACAGGGCTGTGCCACGTGCCACCTTGGTGTGAGTCGATCCTCGGCGTGAAAGACGAGCCGGTGAAGGGAAAAGAGGTTCCTCTGGAATGGACTGAGACATCTGGGGGACTCTTGGAATGGTGGCACGGCCCTGGAGTTCCTCTCGCCGTTCCTGTTGAGAGGGCCTCCTCTTGAGATGCGACGGGAACGCCGGGAACTCTTTCCCGACGAAGCAGGGAAAGGATCCCTCATCTCGAGCTACGAGGCGGAAACGGGGCTCCTCTGGATGTGGGCGGGACCCTCGTGATTCCTCTCGAGTGGAGACGGGTATGTCGGGGAACTTCTGGATTTGCACCAAGGGTGTGAAGGACCCTTTCGAAGTTCCAGAGGGGAGGTGTGATCAGCCTCGAGACGCCTCAGCGGAAATGGGCCTCATCTCGCCTGGAGGGGAGAACCTCCTGGATTTTCTCGAGTTGCGGCAAGTCTTCTCGAGTTACGACGGGGACCTCAGGGACCCGCTCTGGTGGCCTCAGGAAAGGCCAGTCCCCATGCGAGTTGCTAGGGGACCTCTCGGGATTCCTCTCCCGTCCATGCCGGGGCCTCAGTCCTTGTGTGGAGTCGGGGCCGGAACCTGAGGATTCCTCTCCAGTGTTGCCATGGATCTTGGGGTGCTTCTGAGTCTCCCCAGGGGAGTCAGGCCTCGTCTCGAGTGGGGGCATGCCCGTGCGCTTTCCTCCCGAGCTGCAGCAGTAGTGTCACGCTTCCTGTCACGTGGATCAAGGGATCTGTGGCTTTCCCTCGAGGCTGTCCCTCGAGGCTTTCCCACGAGGCTTTCCCACAGGGCTGTGCCACGTGCCACCTTGGTGTGAGTCGATCCTCGGCGTGAAAGACGAGCCGGTGAAGGGAAAAGAGGTTCCTCTGGAATGGACTGAGACATCTGGGGGACTCTTGGAATGGTGGCACGACCCTGGAGTTCCTCTCGACGTTCCTGTTGAGAGGGCCTCCTCTTGAGACGCGACGGGAACGCCGGGAACTCTTTCCCGACGAAGCAGGGAAAGGATCCCTCATCTCGAGCTACGAGGCGGAAACGGGGCTCCTCTGGATGTGGGCGGGACCCTCGTGATTCCTCTCGAGTGGAGACGGGTATGTCGGGGAACTTCTGGATTTGCACCAAGGGTGTGAAGGACCCTTTCGAAGTTCCAGAGGGGAGGTGTGATCAGCCTCGAGACGCCTCAGCGGAAATGGGCCTCATCTCGCCTGGAGGGGAGAACCTCCTGGATTTACTCGAGTTGCGGCAGGTCTTCTCGAGTTACGACGGGGACCTCAGGGACCCGCTCTGGTGGCCTCAGGAAAGGCCAGTCCCCATGCGAGTTGCTAGGGGACCTCTCGGGATTCCTCTCCCGTCCATGCCGGGGCCTCAGTCCTTGTGTGGAGTCGGGGCCGGAACCTGAGGATTCCTCTCCAGTGTTGCCATGGATCTTGGGGTGCTTCTGAGTCTCCCCAGGGGAGTCAGGCCTCGTCTCGAGTGGGGGCATGCCCGTGCGCTTTCGTCCCGAGCTGCAGCAGTAGTGTCACGCTTCCTGTCACGTGGATCAAGGGATCTGTGGCATTCCCTCGAGGCTGTCCCTTGAGGCTTTCCCACGAGGTTTTCCCACAGGGCTGTGCCACGTGCCACCTTGGTGTGAATCGATCCTCGGCGTGAAAGACGAGCTGGTGAAGGGAAAAGAGGTTCCTCTGGAATGGACTGAGACATCTGGGGGACTCTTGGAATGGTGGCACGACCCTGGAGTTCCTCTCGCCGTTCCTGTTGAGAGGGCCTCCTCTTGAGATGCGACGGGAACGCCGGGAACTCTTTCCCGACGAAGCAGGGAAAGGATCCCTCATCTCGAGCTACGAGGCGGAAACGGGGCTCCTCTGGATGTGGGCGGGACCCTCGTGATTCCTCTCGAGTGGAGACGGCTAGGTCGGGGAACTTTTGGATTTGCACCAAGGGTGTGAAGGACCCTTTCGAAGTTCCAGAGGGGAGGTGTGATCAGCCTCGAGACGCCTCAGCGGAAATGGGCCTCATCTCGCCTGGAGGGGAGAACCTCCTGGATTTTCTCGAGTTGCGGCAGGTCTTCTCGAGTTACGACGGGGACCTCAGGGACCCGCTCTGGTGGCCTCAGGAAAGGCCAGTCCCCATGCGAGTTGCTAGGGGACCTCTCGGGATTCCTCTCCCGTCCATGCCGGGGCCTCAGTCCTTGTGTGGAGTCGGGGCCAGAACCTGAGGATTCCTCTCCAGTGTTGCCATGGATCTTGGGGTGCTTCTGAGTCTCCCCAGGGGAGTCAGGCCTCGTCTCGAGTGGGGGCATGCCCGTGCGCTTTCCTCCCGAGCTGCAGAAGTAGTGTCACGCTTCCTGTCACGTGGATCAAGGGATCTGTGGCTTTCCCTCGAGGCTGTCCCTCGAGGCTTTCCCACGAGGCTTTCCCACAGGGCTGTGCCACGTGCCACCTTGGTGTGAGTCGATCCTCGGCGTGAAAGACGAGCCGGTGAAGGGAAAAGAGGTTCCTCTGGAATGGACTGAGACATCTGGGGGACTCTTGGAATGGTGGCACGACCCTGGAGTTCCTCTCGCCGTTCCTGTTGAGAGGGCCTCCTCTTGAGATGCGACGGGAACGCCGGGAACTCTTTCCCGACGAAGCAGGGAAAGAATCCCTCATCTCGAGCTACGAGGCGGAAACGGGGCTCCTCTGGATGTGGGCGGGACCCTCGTGATTCCTCTCGAGTGGAGACGGGTATGTCGGGGAACTTCTGGATTTGCACCAAGGGTGTGAAGGACCCTTTCGAAGTTCCAGAGGGGAGGTGTGATCAGCCTCGAGACGCCTCAGCGGAAATGGGCCTCATCTCGCCTGGAGGGGAGAACCTCCTGGATTTTCTCGAGTTGCGGCAGGTCTTCTCGAGTTACGACGGGGACCTCAGGGACCCGCTCTGGTGGCCTCAGGAAATGCCAGTTCCCATGCGAGTTGCTAGGGGACCTCTCGGGATTCCTCTCCCGTCCATGCCGGGGCCTCAGTCCTTGTGTGGAGTCGGGGCCGGAACCTGAGGATTCCTCTCCAGTGTTGCCATGGATCTTGGGGTGCTCCTGAGTCTCCCCAGGGGAGTCAGGCCTCGTCTCGAGTGGGGGCATGCACGTGCGCTTTTCTCCAGAGCTGCAGCAGTAGTGTCACGCTTCCTGTCACGTGGCTCAAGGGATCTGTGGCTTTCCCTCGAGGCTGTCCCTCGAGGCTTTCCCACGAGGGTTTCCCACAGGGCTGTGCAACGTGCCACCTTGGTGTGAGTCGATCCTCGGCGTGAAAGACGAGCTGGTGAAGGGAAAAGAGGTTCCTCTGGAATGGACTGAGACATCTGGGGGACTGTTGGAATGGTGGCACGACCCTGGAGTTCCTCTCGCCGTTCCTGTTGAGAGGGCCTCCTCTTGAGATGCGACGGGAACGCCGGGAACTCTTTCCCGACGAAGCAGGGAAAGGATCCCTCATCTCGAGCTACGAGGCGGAAACGGGGCTCCTCTGGATGTGGGCGGGACCCTCGTGATTCCTCTCGAGTGGAGACGGGTATGTCGGGGAACTTCTGGATTTGCACCAAGGGTGTGAAGGACCCTTTCGAAGTTCCAGAGGGGAGGTGTGATCAGCCTCGAGACGCCTCAGCGGAAATGGGCCTCATCTCGCCTGGAGGGGAGAACCTCCTGGATTTTCTCGAGTTGCGGCAGGTCTTCTCGAGTTACGACGGGGACCTCAGGGACCCGCTCTGGTGGCCTCAGGAAAGGCCAGTCCCCATGCGAGTTGCTAGGGGACCTCTCGGGATTCCTCTCCCGTCCATGCCGGGGCCTCAGTCCTTGTGTGGAGTCGGGGCCGGAACCTGAGGATTCCTCTCCAGTGTTGCCATGGATCTTGGGGTGCTTCTGAGTCTCCCCAGGGGAGTCAGGCCTCGTCTCGAGTGGGGGCATGCACGTGCGCTTTCCTCCCGAGCTGCAGCAGTAGTGTCACGCTTCCTGTCACGTGGATCAAGGGATCTGTGGCTTTCCCTCGAGGCTGTCCCTCGAGGCTTTCCCACGAGGCTTTCCCACAGGGCTGTGCCACGTGCCACCTTGGTGTGAGTCGATCCTCGGCGTGAAAGACGAGCCGGTGAAGGGAAAAGAGGTTCCTCTGGAATGGACTGAGACATTTGGGGGACTCTTGGAATGGTGGCACGACCCTGGAGTTCCTCTCGCCGTTCCTGTTGAGAGGGCCTCCTCTTGAGATGCGACGGGAACGCCGGGAACTCTTTCCCGACGAAGCAGGGAAAGGATCCCTCATCTCGAGCTACGAGGCGGAAACGGGGCTCCTCTGGATGTGGGCGGGACCCTCGTGATTCCTCTCGAGTGGAGACGGGTATGTCGGGGAACTTCTGGATTTGCACCAAGGGTGTGAAGGACCCTTTCGAAGTTCCAGAGGGGAGGTGTGATCAGCCTCGAGACGCCTCAGCGGAAATGGGCCTCATCTCGCCTGGAGGGGAGAACCTCCTGGATTTTCTCGAGTTGCGGCAGGTCTTCTCGAGTTACGACGGGGACCTCAGGGACCCGCTCTGGTGGCCTCAGGAAAGGCCAGTCCCCATGCGAGTTGCTAGGGGACCTCTTGGGATTCCTCTCCCGTCCATGCCGGGACCTCAGTCCTTGTGTGGAGTCGGGGCCAGAACCTGAGGATTCCTCTCCAGTGTTGCCATGGATCTTGGGGTGCTTCTGAGGCTCCCCAGGGGAGTCAGGCCTCGTCTCGAGTGGGGGCATGCCCGTGCGCTTTCCTCCCGAGCTGCAGCAGTAGTGTCACGCTTCCTGTCACGTGGATCAAGGGATCTGTGGCTTTCCCTCGAGGCTGTCCCTCGAGGCTTTCCCACGAGGCTTTCCCACAGGGCTGTGCCACATGCCACCTTGGTGTGAGTCGATCCTCGGCGTGAAAGACGAGCCGGTGAAGGGAAAAGAGGTTCCTCTGGAATGGACTGAGACATCTGGGGGACTCTTGGAATGGTGGCACGGCCCTGGAGTTCCTCTCGCCGTTCCTGTTGAGAGGGCCTCCTCTTGAGATGCGACGGGAACGCCGGGAACTCTTTCCCGACGAAGCAGGGAAAGGATCCCTCATCTCGAGCTACGAGGCGGAAACGGGGCTCCTCTGGATGTGGGCGGGACCCTCGTGATTCCTCTCGAGTGGAGACGGGTATGTCGGGGAACTTCTGGATTTGCACCAAGGGTGTGAAGCACCCTTTCGAAGTTCCAGAGGTGAGGTGTGATCAGCCTCGAGACACCTCAGCGGAAATGGGCCTCATCTCGCCTGGAGGGGAGAACCTCCTGGATTTTCTCGAGTTGCGGCAGGTCTTCTCGAGTTACGACGGGGACCTCAGGGACCCGCTCTGGTGGCCTCAGGAAAGGCCAGTCCCCATGCGAGTTGCTAGGGGACCTCTTGGGATTCCTCTCCCGTCCATGCCGGGACCTCAGTCCTTGTGTGGAGTCGGGGCCAGAACCTGAGGATTCCTCTCCAGTGTTGCCATGGATCTTGGGGTGCTTCTGAGGCTCCCCAGGGGAGTCAGGCCTCGTCTCGAGTGGGGGCATGCCCGTGCGCTTTCCTCCCGAGCTGCAGCAGTAGTGTCACGCTTCCTGTCACGTGGATCAAGGGATCTGTGGCTTTCCCTCGAGGCTGTCCCTCGAGGCTTTCCCACGGGGCTTTCCCACAGGGCTGTGCCACGTGCCACCTTGGTGTGAGTCGATCCTCGGCGTGAAAGACGAGCCGGTGAAGGGAAAAGAGGTTCCTCTGGAATGGACTGAGACATCTGGGGGACTCTTGGAATGGTGGCATGGCCCTGGAGTTCCTCTCGCCGTTCCTGTTGAGAGGGCCTCCTCTTGAGATGCGACGGGAACGCCGGGAACTCTTTCCCGACGAAGCAGGGAAAGGATCCCTCATCTCGAGCTACGAGGCGGAAACGGGGCTCCTCTGGATGTGGGCGGGACCCTCGTGATTCCTCTCGAGTGGATACGGGTATGTCGGGGAACTTCTGGATTTGCACCAAGGGTGTGAAGGACCCTTTCGAAGTTCCAGAGGGGAGGTGTGATCAGCCTCGAGACGCCTCAGCGGAAATGGGCCTCATCTCGCCTGGAGGGGAGAACCTCCTGGATTTTCTCGAGTTGCGGCAGGTCTTCTCGAGTTACGACGGGGACCTCAGGGACCCGCTCTGGTGGCCTCAGGAAAGGCCAGTCCCCATGCGAGTTGCTAGGGGACCTCTCGGGATTCCTCTCCCGTCCATGCCGGGGCCTCAGTCCTTGTGTGGAGTCGGGGCCGGAACCTGAGGATTCCTCTCCAGTGTTGCCATGGATCTTGGGGTGCTTCTGAGTCTCCCCAGGGGAGTCAGGCCTCGTCTCGAGTGGGGGCATGCACGTGCGCTTTCCTCCCGAGCTGCAGCAGTAGTGTCACGCTTCCTGTCACGTGGATCAAGGGATCTGGGGCTTTCCCTCGAGGCTGTCCCTCGAGGCTTTCACACGAGGCTTTCCCACAGGGCTGTGCCACGTGCCACCTCGGTGTGAGTCGATCCTCGGCGTGAAAGACGAGCCGGTGAAGGGAAAAGAGGTTCCTCTGGAATGGACTGAGACATCTGGGGGACTCTTGGAATGGTGGCACGACCCTGCAGTTCCTCTCGCCGTTCCTTTTGAGAGGGCCTCCTCTTGAGATGCGACGGGAACGCCGGGAACTCTTTCCCGACGAAGCAGGGAAAGGATCCCTCATCTCGAGCTACGAGGCGGAAACGGGGCTCCTCTGGATGTGGGCGGGACCCTCGTGATTCCTCTCGAGTGGAGACGGGTATGTCGGGGAACTTCTTGATTTGCACCAAGGGTGTGAAGGACCCTTTCGAAGTTCCAGAGGTGAGGTGTGATCAGCCTCGAGACGCCTCAGCGGAATTGGGCCTCATCTCGCCTGGAGGGGGGAACCTCCTGGATTTTCTCGAGTTGCGGCAGGTCTTCTCGAGTTACGACGGGGACCTCAGGGACCCGCTCTGGTGGCCTCAGGAAAGGCCAGTCCCCATGCGAGTTGCTAGGGGACCTCTCGGGATTCCTCTCCCGTCCATGCCGGGGCCTCAGTCCTTGTGTGGAGTCGGGGCCGGAACCTGAGGATTCCTCTCCAGTGTTGCCATGGATCTTGGGGTGCTCCTGAGTCTCCCCAGGGGAGTCAGGCCTCGTCTCGAGTGGGGGCATGCACGTGCGTTTTTCTCCAGAGCTGCAGCAGTAGTGTCACGCTTCCTGTCACGTGGATCAAGGGATCTGTGGCTTTCCCTCGAGGCTGTCCCTCGAGGCTTTCCCACGAGGGTTTCCCACAGGGCTGTGCAACGTGCCACCTTGGTGTGAGTCGATCCTCGGCGTGAAAGACGAGCCGGTGAAGGGAAAAGAGGTTCCTCTGGAATGGACTGAGACATCTGGGGGACTCTTGGAATGGTGGCACGACCCTGGAGTTCCTCTCGCCGTTCCTGTTGAGAGGGCCTCCTCTTGAGATGCGACGGGAACGCCGGGAACTCTTTCCCGACGAAGCAGGGAAAGGATCCCTCATCTCGAGCTACGAGGCGGAAACGGGGCTCCTCTGGATGTGGGCGGGACCCTCGTGATTCCTCTCGAGTGGAGACGGGTATGTCGGGGAACTTCTGGATTTGCACCAAGGGTGTGAAGGACCCTTTCGAAGTTCCAGAGGGGAGGTGTGATCAGCCTCGAGACGCCTCAGCGGAAATGGGCCTCATCTCGCCTGGAGGGGAGAACCTCCTGGATTTTCTCGAGTTGCGGCAGGTCTTCTCGAGTTACGACGGGGACCTCAGGGACCCGCTCTGGTGGCCTCAGGAAAGGGCAGTCCCCATGCGAGTTGCTAGGGGACCTCTCGGGATTCCTCTCCCGTCCATGCCGGGGCCTCAGTCCTTGTGTGGAGTCGGGGCCGGAACCTGAGGATTCCTCTCCAGTGTTGCCATGGATCTTGGGGTGCTTCTGAGTCTCCCCAGGGGAGTCAGGCCTCGTCTCGAGTGGGGGCATGCCCGTGCGCTTTCCTCCGGAGCTGCAGCAGTAGTGTCACGCTTCCTGTCACGTGGATCAAGGGATCTGTGGCTTTCCCTCGAGGCTGTCCCTCGAGGCTTTCCCACGAGGCTTTCCCACAGGGCTGTGCCACGTGCCACCTTGGTGTGAGTCGATCCTCGGCGTGAAAGACGAGCCGGTGAAGGGAAAAGAGGTTCCTCTGGAATGGACTGAGACATCTGGGGGACTCTTGGAATGGTGGCACGACCCTGGAGTTCCTCTCGCCGTTCCTGTTGAGAGGGCCTCCTCTTGAGATGCGACGGGAACGCCGGGAACTCTTTCCCGACGAAGCAGGGAAAGGATCCCTCATCTCGAGCTACGAGGCGGAAACGGGGCTCCTCTGGATGTGGGCGGGACCCTCGTGATTCCTCTCGAGTGGAGACGGGTATGTCGGGGAACTTCTGGATTTGCACCAAGGGTGTGAAGGACCCTTTCGAAGTTCCAGAGGGGAGGTGTGATCAGCCTCGAGACGCCTCAGCGGAAATGGGCCTCATCTCGCCTGGAGGGGAGAACCTCCTGGATTTTCTCGAGTTGCGGCAGGTCTTCTCGAGTTACGACGGGGACCTCAGGGACCCGCTCTGGTGGCCTCAGGAAAGGCCAGTCCCCATGCGAGTTGCTAGGGGACCTCTCGGGATTCCTCTCCCGTCCATGCCGGGGCCTCAGTCCTTGTGTGGAGTCGGGGCCGGAACCTGAGGATTCCTCTCCAGTGTTGCCATGGATCTTGGGGTGCTCCTGAGTCTCCCCAGGGGAGTCAGGCCTCGTCTCGAGTGGGGGCATGCACGTGCGTTTTTCTCGAGAGCTGCAGCAGTAGTGTCACGCTTCCTGTCACGTGGATCAAGGGATCTGTGGCTTTCCCTCGAGGCTGTCCCTCGAGGCTTTCCCACGAGGGTTTCCCACAGGGCTGTGCCACGTGCCACCTCGGTGTGAGTCGATCCTCGGCGTGAAAGACGAGCTGGTGAAGGGAAAAGAGGTTCCTCTGGAATGGACTGAGACATCTGGGGGACTCTTGGAATGGTGGCACGACCCTGGAGTTCCTCTCGCCGTTCCTGTTGAGAGGGCCTCCTCTTGAGATGCGACGGGAACGCCGGGAACTCTTTCCCGACGAAGCAGGGAAAGGATCCCTCATCTCGAGCTACGAGGCGGAAACGGGGCTCCTCTGGATGTGGGCGGGACCCTCGTGATTCCTCTCGAGTGGAGACGGGTATGTCGGGGAACTTCTGGATTTGCACCAAGGGTGTGAAGGACCCTTTCGAAGTTCCAGAGGGGAGGTGTGATCAGCCTCGAGACGCCTCAGCGGAAATGGGCCTCATCTCGCCTGGAGGGGAGAACCTCCTGGATTTTCTCGAGTTGCGGCAGGTCTTCTCGAGTTACGACGGGGACCTCAGGGACCCGCTCTGGTGGCCTCAGGAAAGGCCAGTCCCCATGCGAGTTGCTAGGGGACCTCTCGGGATTCCTCTCCCGTCCATGCCGGGGCCTCAGTCTTTGTGTGGAGTCGGGGCCGGAACCTGAGGATTCCTCTCCAGTGTTGCCATGGATCTTGGGGTGCTCCTGAGTCTCCCCAGGGGAGTCAGGCCTCGTCTCGAGTGGGGGCATGCACGTGCGTTTTTCTCCAGAGCTGCAGCAGTAGTGTCACGCTTCCTGTCACGTGGATCAAGGGATCTGTGGCTTTCCCTCGAGGCTGTCCCTCGAGGCTTTCCCACGAGGGTTTCCCACAGGGCTGTGCCACGTGCCACCTTGGTGTGAGTCGATCCTCGGCGTGAAAGACGAGCCGGTGAAGGGAAAAGAGGTTCCTCTGGAATGGACTGAGACATCTGGGGGACTCTTGGAATGGTGGCACGACCCTGGAGTTCCTCTCGCCGTTCCTGTTGAGAGGGCCTCCTCTTGAGATGCGACGGGAACGCCGGGAACTCTTTCCCGACGAAGCAGGGAAAGGATCCCTCATCTCGAGCTACGAGGCGGAAACGGGGCTCCTCTGGATGTGGGCGGGACCCTCGTGATTCCTCTCGAGTGGAGACGGGTATGTCGGGGAACTTCTGGATTTGCACCAAGGGTGTGAAGGACCCTTTCGAAGTTCCAGAGGGGAGGTGTGATCAGCCTCGAGACGCCTCAGCGGAAATGGGCCTCATCTCGCCTGGAGGGGAGAACCTCCTGGATTTTCTCGAGTTGCGGCAGGTCTTCTCGAGTTACGACGGGGACCTCAGGGACCCGCTCTGGTGGCCTCAGGAAAGGCCAGTCCCCATGCGAGTTGCTAGGGGACCTCTCGGGATTCCTCTCCCGTCCATGCCGGGGCCTCAGTCCTTGTGTGGAGTCGGGGCCGGAACCTGAGGATTCCTCTCCAGTGTTGCCATGGATCTTGGGGTGCTCCTGAGTCTCCCCAGGGGAGTCAGGCCTCGTCTCGAGTGGGGGCATGCACGTGCGTTTTTCTCGAGAGCTGCAGCAGTAGTGTCACGCTTCCTGTCACGTGGATCAAGGGATCTGTGGCTTTCCCTCGAGGCTGTCCCTCGAGGCTTTCCCACGAGGGTTTCCCACAGGGCTGTGCCACGTGCCACCTCGGTGTGAGTCGATCCTCGGCGTGAAAGACGAGCTGGTGAAGGGAAAAGAGGTTCCTCTGGAATGGACTGAGACATCTGGGGGACTCTTGGAATGGTGGCACGACCCTGGAGATCCTCTCGCCGTTCCTGTTGAGAGGGCCTCCTCTTGAGATGCGACGGGAACGCCGGGAACTCTTTCCCGACGAAGCAGGGAAAGGATCCCTCATCTCGAGCTACGAGGCGGAAACGGGGCTCCTCTGGATGTGGGCGGGACCCTCGTGATTCCTCTCGAGTGGAGACGGGTATGTCGGGGAACTTCTGGATTTGCACCAAGGGTGTGAAGGACCCTTTCGAAGTTCCAGAGGGGAGGTGTGATCAGCCTCGAGACGCCTCAGCGGAAATGGGCCTCATCTCGCCTGGAGGGGAGAACCTCCTGGATTTTCTCGAGTTGCGGCAGGTCTTCTCGAGTTACGACGGGGACCTCAGGGACCCGCTCTGGTGGCCTCAGGAAAGGCCAGTCCCCATGCGAGTTGCTAGGGGACCTCTCGGGATTCCTCTCCCGTCCATGCCGGGGCCTCAGTCTTTGTGTGGAGTCGGGGCCGGAACCTGAGGATTCCTCTCCAGTGTTGCCATGGATCTTGGGGTGCTCCTGAGTCTCCCCAGGGGAGTCAGGCCTCGTCTCGAGTGGGGGCATGCACGTGCGTTTTTCTCCAGAGCTGCAGCAGTAGTGTCACGCTTCCTGTCACGTGGATCAAGGGATCTGTGGCTTTCCCTCGAGGCTGTCCCTCGAGGCTTTCCCACGAGGGTTTCCCACAGGGCTGTGCAACGTGCCACCTTGGTCTGAGTCGATCCTCGGCGTGAAAGACGAGCTGGTGAAGGGAAAAGAGGTTCCTCTGGAATGGACTGAGACATCTGGGGGACTCTTGGAATGGTGGCACGACCCTGGAGTTCCTCTCGCCGTTCCTGTTGAGAGGGCCTCCTCTTGAGATGCGACGGGAACGCCGGGAACTCTTTCCCGACGAAGCAGGGAAAGGATCCCTCATCTCGAGCTACGAGGCGGAAACGGGGCTCCTCTGGATGTGGGCGGGACCCTCGTGATTCCTCTCGAGTGGAGACGGGTATGTCGGGGAACTTCTGGATTTGCACCAAGGGTGTGAAGGACCCTTTCGAAGTTCCAGAGGGGAGGTGTGATCAGCCTCGAGACGCCTCAGCGGAAATGGGCCTCATCTCGCCTGGAGGGGAGAACCTCCTGGATTTTCTCGAGTTGCGGCAGGTCTTCTCGAGTTACGACGGGGACCTCAGGGACCCGCTCTGGTGGCCTCAGGAAAGGCCAGTCCCCATGCGAGTTGCTAGGGGACCTCTCGGGATTCCTCTCCCGTCCATGCCGGGGCCTCAGTCCTTGTGTGGAGTCGGGGCCGGAACCTGAGGATTCCTCTCCAGTGTTGCCATGGATCTTGGGGTGCTTCTGAGTCTCCCCAGGGGAGTCAGGCCTCGTCTCGAGTGGGGGCATGCCCGTGCGCTTTCCTCCGGAGCTGCAGCAGTAGTGTCACGCTTCCTGTCATGTGGATCAAGGGATCTGTGGCTTTCCCTCGAGGCTGTCCCTCGAGGCTTTCCCACGAGGCTTTCCCACAGGGCTGTGCCACGTGCCACCTTGGTGTGAGTCGATCCTCGGCGTGAAAGACGAGCCGGTGAAGGGAAAAGAGGTTCCTCTGGAATGGACTGAGACATCTGGGGGACTCTTGGAATGGTGGCACGACCCTGGAGTTCCTCTCGCCGTTCCTGTTGAGAGGGCCTCCTCTTGAGATGCGACGGGAACGCCGGGAACTCTTTCCCGACGAAGCAGGGAAAGGATCCCTCATCTCGAGCTACGAGGCGGAAACGGGGCTCCTCTGGATGTGGGCGGGACCCTCGTGATTCCTCTCGAGTGGAGACGGCTAGGTCGGGGAACTTCTGGATTTGCACCAAGGGTGTGAAGGACCCTTTCGAAGTTCCAGAGGTGAGGTGTGATCAGCCTCGAGACGCCTCAGCGGAAATGGGCCTCATCTCGCCTGGAGGGGAGAACCTCCTGGATTTTCTCGAGTTGCGGCAGGTCTTCTCGAGTTACGACGGGGACCTCAGGGACCCGCTCTGGTGGCCTCAGGAAAGGCCAGTCCCCATGCGAGTTGCTAGGGGACCTCTCGGGATTCCTCTCCCGTCCATGCCGGGGCCTCAGTCCTTGTGTGGAGTCGGGGCCGGAACCTGAGGATTCCTCTCCAGTGTTGCCATGGATCTTGGGGTGCTTCTGAGTCTCCCCAGGGGAGTCAGGCCTCGTCTCGAGTGGGGGCATGCACGTGCGCTTTCCTCCCGAGCTGCAGCAGTAGTGTCACGCTTCCTGTCACGTGGATCAAGGGATCTGTGGCTTTCCCTCGAGGCTGTCCCTCGAGGCTTTCCCACGAGGCTTTCCCACAGGGCTGTGCCACGGGCCACCTTGGTGTGAGTCGATCCTCGGCGTGAAAGACGAGCCGGTGAAGGGAAAAGAGGTTCCTCTGGAATGGACTGAGACATCTGGGGGACTCTTGGAATGGTGGCACGACCCTGGAGTTCCTCTCGCCGTTCCTGTTGAGAGGGCCTCCTCTTGAGATGCGACGGGAACGCCGGGAACTCTTTCCCGACGAAGCAGGGAAAGGATCCCTCATCTCGAGCTACGAGGCGGAAACGGGGCTCCTCTGGATGTGGGCGGGACCCTCGTGATTCCTCTCGAGTGGAGACGGCTAGGTCGGGGAACTTCTGGATTTGCACCAAGGGTGTGAAGGACCCTTTCGAAGTTCCAGAGGTGAGGTGTGATCAGCCTCGAGACGCCTCAGCGGAAATGGGCCTCATCTCGCCTGGAGGGGAGAACCTCCTGGATTTTCTCGAGTTGCGGCAGGTCTTCTCGAGTTACGACGGGGACCTCAGGGACCCGCTCTGGTGGCCTCAGGAAAGGCCAGTCCCCATGCGAGTTGCTAGGGGACCTCTCGGGATTCCTCTCCCGTCCATGCCGGGGCCTCAGTCCTTGTGTGGAGTCGGTGCCGGAACCTGAGGATTCCTCTCCAGTGTTGCCATGGATCTTGGGGTGCTTCTGAGTCTCCCCAGGGGAGTCAGGCCTCGTCTCGAGTGGGGGCATGCACGTGCGCTTTCCTCCCGAGCTGCAGCAGTAGTGTCACGCTTCCTGTCACGTGGATCAAGGGATCTGTGGCTTTCCCTCGAGGCTGTCCCTCGAGGCTTTCCCACGAGGCTTTCCCACAGGGCTGTGCCACGTGCCACCTTGGTGTGAGTCGATCCTCGGCGTGAAAGACGAGCCGGTGAAGGGAAAAGAGGTTCCTCTGGAATGGACTGAGACATCTGGGGGACTCTTGGAATGGTGGCACGACCCTGGAGTTCCTCTCGCCGTTCCTGTTGAGAGGGCCTCCTCTTGAGATGCGACGGGAACGCCGGGAACTCTTTCCCGACGAAGCAGGGAAAGGATCCCTCATCTCGAGCTACGAGGCGGAAACGGGGCTCCTCTGGATGTGGGCGGGACCCTCGTGATTCCTCTCGAGTGGAGACGGTTATGTCGGGGAACTTCTGGATTTGCACCAAGGGTGTGTAGGACCCTTTCGAAGTTCCAGAGGGGAGGTGTGATCAGCCTCGAGACGCCTCAGCGGAAATGGGCCTCATCTCGCCTGGAGGGTGAACCTCCTGGATTTTCTCGAGTTGCGGCAGGTCTTCTCGAGTTACGACGGGGACCTCAGGGACCCGCTCTGGTGGCCTCAGGAAAGGCCAGTCCCCATGCGAGTTGCTAGGGGACCTCTCGGGATTCCTCTCCCGTCCATGCCGGGGCCTCAGTCCTTGTGTGGAGTCGGGGCCGGAACCTGAGGATTCCTCTCCAGTGTTGCCATGGATCTTGGGGTGCTTCTGAGTCTCCCCAGGGGAGTCAGGCCTCGTCTCGAGTGGGGGCATGCACGTGCGCTTTCCTCCCGAGCTGCAGCAGTAGTGTCACGCTTCCTGTCACGTGGATCAAGGGATCTGTGGCTTTCCCTCGAGGCTGTCCCTCGAGGCTTTCCCACGAGGCTTTCCCACAGGGCTGTGCCACGTGCCACCTTGGTGTGAGTCGATCCTCGGCGTGAAAGACGAGCCGGTGAAGGGAAAAGAGGTTCCTCTGGAATGGACTGAGACATCTGGGGGACTCTTGGAATGGTGGCACGACCCTGGAGTTCCTCTCGCCGTTCCTGTTGAGAGGGCCTCCTCTTGAGATGCGACGGGAACGCCGGGAACTCTTTCCCGACGAAGCAGGGAAAGGATCCCTCATCTCGAGCTACGAGGCGGAAACGGGGCTCCTCTGGAAGTGGGCGGGACCCTCGTGATTCCTCTCGAGTGGAGACGGCTAGGTCGGGGAACTTCTGGATTTGCACCAAGGGTGTGAAGGACCCTTTCGAAGTTCCAGAGGGGAGGTGTGATCAGCCTCGAGACGCCTCAGCGGAAATGGGCCTCATCTCGCCTGGAGGGGAGAACCTCCTGGATTTTCTCGAGTTGCGGCAGGTCTTCTCGAGTTACGACGGGGACCTCAGGGACCCGCTCTGGTGGCCTCAGGAAAGGCCAGTCCCCATGCGAGTTGCTAGGGGACCTCTCGGGATTCCTCTCCCGTCCATGCCGGGGCCTCAGTCCTTGTGTGGAGTCGGGGCCGGAACCTGAGGATTCCTCTCCAGCGTTGCCATGGATCTTGGGGTGCTTCTGAGTCTCCCCAGGGGAGTCAGGCCTCGTCTCGAGTGGGGGCATGCACGTGCGCTTTCCTCCCGAGCTGCAGCAGTAGTGTCACGCTTCCTGTCACGTGGATCAAGGGATCTGTGGCTTTCCCTCGAGGCTGTCCCTCGAGGCTTTCCCACGAGGCTTTCCCACAGGGCTGTGCCACGTGCCACCTTGGTGGGAGTCGATCCTCGGCGTGAAAGACGAGCCGGTGAAGGGAAAAGAGGTTCCTCTGGAATGGACTGAGACATCTGGGGGACTCTTGGAATGGTGGCACGACCCTGGAGTTCCTCTCGCCGTTCCTGTTGAGAGGGCCTCCTCTTGAGATGCGACGGGAACGCCGGGAACTCTTTCCCGACGAAGCAGGGAAAGGATCCCTCATCTCGAGCTACGAGGCGGAAACGGGGCTCCTCTGGATGTGGGCGGGACCCTCGTGATTCCTCTCGAGTGGAGACGGGTATGTCGGGGAACTTCTGGATTTGCACCAAGGGTGTGAAGGACCCTTTCGAAGTTCCAGAGGGGAGGTGTGATCAGCCTCGAGACGCCTCAGCGGAAATGGGCCTCATCTCGCCTGGAGGGGAGAACCTCCTGGATTTTCTCGAGTTGCGGCAGGTCTTCTCGAGTTACGACGGGGACCTCAGGGACCCGCTCTGGTGGCCTCAGGAAAGGCCAGTCCCCATGCGAGTTGCTAGGGGACCTCTCGGGATTCCTCTCCCGTCCATGCCGGGGCCTCAGTCCTTGTGTGGAGTCGGAGCCGGAACCTGAGGATTCCTCTCCAGTGTTGCCATGGATCTTGGGGTGCTTCTGAGTCTCCCCAGGGGAGTCAGGCCTCGTCTCGAGTGGGGGCATGCACGTGCACTTTCCTCCCGAGCTGCAGCAGTAGTGTCACGCTTCCTGTCACGTGGATCAAGGGATCTGTGGCTTTCCCTCGAGGCTGTCCCTCGAGGCTTTCCCACGAGGCTTTCCCACAGGGCTGTGCCACGTGCCACCTTGGTGTGAGTCGATCCTCGGCGTGAAAGACGAGCCGGTGAAGGGAAAAGAGGTTCCTCTGGAATGGACTGAGACATCTGGGGGACTCTTGGAATGGTGGCACGACCCTGGAGTTCCTCTCGCCGTTCCTGTTGAGAGGGCCTCCTCTTGAGATGCGACGGGAACGCCGGGAACTCTTTCCCGACGAAGCAGGGGAAGGATCCCTCATCTCGAGCTACGAGGCGGAAACGGGGCTCCTCTGGATGTGGGCTGGACCCTCGTGATTCCTCTCGAGTGGAGACGGGTATGTCGGGGAACTTCTGGATTTGCACCAAGGGTGTGAAGGGCCCTTTCGAAGTTCCAGAGGGGAGGTGTGATCAGCCTCGAGACGCCTCAGCGGAAATGGGCCTCATCTCGCCTGGAGGGGAGAACCTCCTGGATTTTCTCGAGTTGCGGCAGGTCTTCTCGAGTTACGACGGGGACCTCAGGGACCCGCTCTGGTGGCCTCAGGAAAGGCCAGTCCCCATGCGAGTTGCTAGGGGACCTCTCGGGATTCCTCTCCCGTCCATGCCGGGGCCTCAGTCCTTGTGTGGAGTCGGGGCCGGAACCTGAGGATTCCTCTCCAGTGTTGCCATGGATCTTGGGGTGCTTCTGAGTCTCCCCAGGGGAGTCAGGCCTCGTCTCGAGTGGGGGCATGCACGTGCGCTTTCCTCCCGAGCTGCAGCAGTAGTGTCACGCTTCCTGTCACGTGGATCAAGGGATCTGTGGCTTTCCCTCGAGGCTGTCCCTCGAGGCTTTCCCACGAGGCTTTCCCACAGGGCTGTGCCACGTGCCACCTTGGTGTGAGTCGATCCTCGGCGTCAAAGACGAGCCGGTGAAGGGAAAAGAGGTTCCTCTGGAATGGACTGAGACATCTGGGGGACTCTTGGAATGCTGGCACGACCCTGGAGTTCCTCTCGCCATTCCTGTTGAGAGGGCCTCCTCTTGAGATGCGACGGGAACGCCGGGAACTCTTTCCCGACGAAGCAGGGAAAGGATCCCTCATCTCGAGCTACGAGGCGGAAACGGGGCTCCTCTGGATGTGGGCGGGACCCTCGTGATTCCTCTCGAGTGGAGACGGGTATGTCGGGGAACTTCTGGATTTGCACCAAGGGTGTGAAGGACCCTTTCGAAGTTCCAGAGGGGAGGTGTGATCAGCCTCGAGACGCCTCAGCGGAAATGGGCCTCATCTCGCCTGGAGGGGAGAACCTCCTGGATTTTCTTGAGTTCCGGCAGGTCTTCTCGAGTTACGACGGGGACCTCAGGGAACCGCTCTGGTGGCCTCAGGAAAGGCCAGTCCCCATGCGAGTTGCTAGGGGACCACTCGGGATTCCTCTCCCGTCCATGCCGGGGCCTCAGTCCTTGTGTGGAGTCGGGGCCGGAACCTGAGGATTCCTCTCCAGTGTTGCCATGGATCTTGGGGTGCTTCTGAGTCTCCCCAGGGGAGTCAGGCCTCGTCTCGAGTGGGGGCATGCACGTGCGCTTTCCTCCTGAGCTGCAGCAGTAGTGTCACGCTTCCTGTCACGTGGATCAAGGGATCTGTGGCTTTCCCACGAGGCTTTCCCACAGGGCTGTGCCACGTGCCACCTTGGTGTGAGTCGATCCTCGGCGTGAAAGACGAGCCGGTGAAGGGAAAAGAGGTTCCTCTGGAATGGACTGAGACATCTGGGGGACTCTTGGAATGGTGGCACGACCCTGGAGTTCCTCTCGCCGTTCCTGTTGAGAGGGCCTCCTCTTGAGATGCGACGGGAACGCCGGGAACTCTTTCCCGACGAAGCAGGGAAAGGATCCCTCATCTCGAGCTACGAGGCGGAAACGGGGCTCCTCTGGATGTGGGCGGGACCCTCGTGATTCCTCTCGAGTGGAGACGGCTAGGTCGGGGAACTTCTGGATTTGCACCAAGGGTGTGAAGGACCCTTTCGAAGTTCCAGAGGTGAGGTGTGATCAGCCTCGAGACGCCTCAGCGGAAATGGGCCTCATCTCGCCTGGAGGGGAGAACCTCCTGGATTTTTTCGAGTTGCGGCAGGTCTTCTCGAGTTACGACGGGGACCTCAGGGACCCGCTCTGGTGGCCTCAGGAAAGGCCAGTCCCCATGCGAGTTGCTAGGGGACCTCTCGGGATTCCTCTCCCGTCCATGCCGGGGCCTCAGTCCTTGTGTGGAGTCGGGGCCGGAACCTGAGGATTCCTCTCCAGTGTTGCCATGGATCTTGGGGTGCTTCTGAGTCTCCCCAGGGGAGTCAGGCCTCGTCTCGAGTGGGGGCATGCACGTGCGCTTTCCTCCCGAGCTGCAGCAGTAGTGTCACGCTTCCTGTCACGTGGATCAAGGGATCTGTGGCTTTCCCTCGAGGCTGTCCCTCGAGGCTTTCCCACGAGGCTTTCCCACAGGGCTGTGCCACGTGCCACCTTGGTGTGAGTCGATCCTCGGCGTGAAAGACGAGCCGGTGAAGGGAAAAGAGGTTCCTCTGGAATGGACTGAGACATCTGGGGGACTCTTGGAATGGTGGCACGACCCTGGAGTTCCTCTCGCCGTTCCTGTTGAGAGGGCCTCCTCTTGAGATGCGACGGGAACGCCGGGAACTCTTTCCCGACGAAGCAGGGAAAGGATCCCTCATCTCGAGCTACGAGGCGGAAACGGGGCTCCTCTGGATGTGGGCGGGACCCTCGTGATTCCTCTCGAGTGGAGACGGCTAGGTCGGGGAACTTCTGGATTTGCACCAAGGGTGTGAAGGACCCTTTCGAAGTTCCAGAGGGGAGGTGTGATCAGCCTCGAGACGCCTCAGCGGAAATGGGCCTCATCTCGCCTGGAGGGGAGAACCTCCTGGATTTTCTCGAGTTGCGGCAGGTCTTCTCGAGTTACGACGGGGACCTCAGGGACCCGCTCTGGTGGCCTCAGGAAAGGCCAGTCCCCATGCGAGTTGCTAGGGGACCTCTCGGGATTCCTCTCCCGTCCATGCCGGGGCCTCAGTCCTTGTGTGGAGTCGGGGCCGGAACCTGAGGATTCCTCTCCAGTGTTGCCATGGATCTTGGGGTGCTTCTGAGTCTCCCCAGGGGAGTCAGGCCTCGTCTCGAGTGGGGGCATGCACGTGCGCTTTCCTCCCGAGCTGCAGCAGTAGTGTCACGCTTCCTGTCACGTGGATCAAGGGATCTGTGGCTTTCCCTCGAGGCTGTCCCTCGAGGCTTTCCCACGAGGCTTTCCCACAGGGCTGTGCCACGTGCCACCTTGGTGTGAGTCGATCCTCGGCGTGAAAGACGAGCCGGTGAAGGGAAAAGAGGTTCCTCTGGAATGGACTGAGACATCTGGGGGACTCTTGGAATGGTGGCACGACCCTGGAGTTCCTCTCGCCGTTCCTGTTGAGAGGGCCTCCTCTTGAGATGCGACGGGAACGCCGGGAACTCTTTCCCGACGAAGCAGGGAAAGGATCCCTCATCTCGAGCTACGAGGCGGAAACGGGGCTCCTCTCGATGTGGGCGGGACCCTCGTGATTCCTCTCGAGTGGAGACGGGTATGTCGGGGAACTTCTGGATTTGCACCAAGGGTGTGAAGGACCGTTTCGAAGTTCCAGAGGTGAGGTGTGATCAGCCTCGAGACGCCTCAGCGGAAATGGGCCTCATCTCGCCTGGAGGGGAGAACCTCCTGGATTTTCTCGAGTTCCGGCAGGTCTTCTCGAGTTACGACGGGGACCTCAGGGAACCGCTCTGGTGGCCTCAGGAAAGGCCAGTCCCCATGCGAGTTGCTAGGGGACCTCTCGGGATTCCTCTCCCGTCCATGCCGGGGCCTCAGTCCTTGTGTGGAGTCGGGGCCGGAACCTGAGGATTCCTCTACAGTGTTGCCATGGATCTTGGGGTGCTTCTGAGTCTCCCCAGGGGAGTCAGGCCTCGTCTCGAGTGGGGGCATGCCCGTGCGCTTTCCTCCCGAGCTGCAGCAGTAGTGTCACGCTTCCTGTCACGTGGATCAAGGGATCTGTGGCTTTCCCTCGAGGCTGTCCCTCGAGGCTTTCCCACGAGGCTTTCCCACAGGGCTGTGCCACGTGCCACCTTGGTGTGAGTCGATCCTCGGCGTGAAAGACGAGCCGGTGAAGGGAAAAGAGGTTCCTCTGGAATGGACTGAGACATCTGGGGGACTCTTGGAATGGTGGCACGACCCTGGAGTTCCTCTCGCCGTTCCTGTTGAGAGGGCCTCCTCTTGAGATGCGACGGGAACGCCGGGAACTCTTTCCCGACGAAGCAGGGAAAGGATCCCTCATCTCGAGCTACGAGGCGGAAACGGGGCTCCTCTGGATGTGGGCGGGACCCTCGTGATTCCTCTCGAGTGGAGACGGGTATGTCGGGGAACTTCTGGATTTGCACCAAGGGTGTGAAGGACCCTTTCGAAGTTCCAGAGGTGAGGTGTGATCAGCCTCGAGACGCCTCAGCGGAAATGGGCCTCATCTCGCCTGGAGGGGAGAACCTACTGGATTTTCTCGAGTTGCGGCAGGTCTTCTCAAGTTACGACGGGGACCTCAGGGACCCGCTCTGGTGGCCTCAGGAAAGGCCAGTCCCCATGCGAGTTGCTAGGGGACCTCTCGGGATTCCTCTCCCGTCCATGCCGGGGCCTCAGTCCTTGTGTGGAGTCGGGGCCGGAACCTGAGGATTCCTCTCCAGTGTTGCCATGGATCTTGGGGTGCTTCTGAGTCTCCCCAGGGGAGTCAGGCCTCGTCTCGAGTGGGGGCATGCACGTGCGCTTTCCTCCCGAGCTGCAGCAGTAGTGTCACGCTTCCTGTCACGTGGATCAAGGGATCTGTGGCTTTCCCTCGAGGCTGTCCCTCAAGGCTTTCCCACGAGGCTTTCCCACAGGGCTGTGCCACGTGCCACCTTGGTGTGAGTCGATCCTCGGCGTGAAAGACGAGCCGGTGAAGGGAAAAGAGGTTCCTCTGGAATGGACTGAGACATCTGGGGGACTCTTGGAATGGTGGCACGGCCCTGGAGTTCCTCTCGCCGTTCCTGTTGAGAGGGCCTCCTCTTGAGATGCGACGGGAACGCCGGGAACTCTTTCCCGACGAAGCAGGGAAAGGATTCCTCATCTCGAGCTACGAGGCGGAAACGGGGCTCCTCTCGATGTGGGCGGGACCCTCGTCATTCCTCTCGAGTGGAGACGGGTATGTCGGGGAACTTCTGGATTTGCACCAAGGGTGTGAAGGACCCTTTCGAAGTTCCAGAGGTGAGGTGTGATCAGCCTCGAGACGCCTCAGCGGAAATGGGCCTCATCTCGCCTGGAGGGGAGAACCTCCTGGATTTTCTCGAGTTGCGGCAGGTCTTCTCGAGTTACGACGGGGACCTCAGGGACCCGCTCTGGTGGCCTCAGGAAAGGCCAGTCCCCATGCGAGTTGCTAGGGGACCTCTCGGGATTCCTCTCCCGTCCATGCCGGGGCCTCAGTCCTTGTGTGGAGTCGGGGCCGGAACCTGAGGATTCCTCTCCAGTGTTGCCATGGATCTTGGGGTGCTTCTGAGTCTCCCCAGGGGAGTCAGGCCTCGTCTCGAGTGGGGGCATGCACGTGCGCTTTCCTCCCGAGCTGCAGCAGTAGTGTCACGCTTCCTGTCACGTGGATCAAGGGATCTGTGGCTTTCCCTCGAGGCTGTCCCTCGAGGCTTTCCCACGAGGCTTTCCCACAGGGCTGTGCCACGTGCCACCTTGGTGTGAGTCGATCCTCGGCGTGAAAGACGAGCCGGTGAAGGGAAAAGAGGTTCCTCTGGAATGGACTGAGACATCTGGGGGACTCTTGGAATGGTGGCACGACCCTGGAGTTCCTCTCGCCGATCCTGTTGAGAGGGCCTCCTCTTGAGATGCGACGGGAACGCCGGGAACTCTTTCCCGACGAATCAGGGAAAGGATCCCTCATCTCGAGCTACGAGGCGGAAACGGGGCTCCTCTGGATGTGGGCGGGACCCTCGTGATTCCTCTCGAGTGGAGACGGCTAGGTCGGGGAACTTCTGGATTTGCACTAAGGGTGTGAAGGACCCTTTCGAAGTTCCAGAGGGGAGGTGTGATCAGCCTCGAGACGCCTCAGCGGAAATGGGCCTCATCTCGCCTGGAGGGGAGAACCTCCTGGATTTTCTCGAGTTGCGGCAGGTCTTCTCGAGTTACGACGGGGACCTCAGGGACCCGCTCTGGTGGCCTCAGGAAAGGCCAGTCCCCATGCGAGTTGCTAGGGGACCTCTCGGGATTCCTCTCCCGTCCATGCCGGGGCCTCAGTCCTTGTGTGGAGTCGGGGCCGGAACCTGAGGATTCCTCTCCAGTGTTGCCATGGATCTTTGGGTGCTTCTGAGTCTCCCCAGGGGAGTCAGGCCTCGTCTCGAGTGGGGGCATGCCCGTGCGCTTTCCTCCCGAGCTGCAGCAGTAGTGTCACGCTTCCTGTCACGTGGATCAAGGGATCTGTGGCTTTCCCTCGAGGCTGTCCCTCGAGGCTTTCCCACGAGGCTTTCCCACAGGGCTGTGCCACGTGCCACCTTGGTGTGAGTCGATCCTCGGCGTGAAAGACGAGCCGGTGAAGGGAAAAGAGGTTCCTCTGGAATGGACTGAGACATCTGGGGGACTCTTGGAATGGTGGCACGGCCCTGGAGTTCCTCTCGCCGTTCCTGTTGAGAGGGCCTCCTCTTGAGATGCGACGGGAACGCCGGGAACTCTTTCCCGACGAAGCAGGGAAAGGATTCCTCATCTCGAGCTACGAGGCGGAAACGGGGCTCCTCTCGATGTGGGCGGGACCCTCGTGATTCCTCTCGAGTGGAGACGGGTATGTCGGGGAACTTCTGGATTTGCACCAAGGGTGTGAAGGACCCTTTCGAAGTTCCAGAGGTGAGGTGTGATCAGCCTCGAGACGCCTCAGCGGAAATGGGCCTCATCTCGCCTGGAGGGGAGAACCTCCTGGATTTTCTCGAGTTGCGGCAGGTCTTCTCGAGTTACGACGGGGACCTCAGGGACCCGCTCTGGTGGCCTCAGGAAAGGCCAGTCCCCATGCGAGTTGCTAGGGGACCTCTCGGGATTCCTCTCCCGTCCATGCCGGGGCCTCAGTCCTTGTGTGGAGTCGGGGCCGGAACCTGAGGATTCCTCTCCAGTGTTGCCATGGATCTTGGGGTGCTTCTGAGTCTCCCCAGGGGAGTCAGGCCTCGTCTCGAGTGGGGGCATGCACGTGCGCTTTCCTCCCGAGCTGCAGCAGTAGTGTCACGCTTCCTGTCACGTGGATCAAGGGATCTGTGGCTTTCCCTCGAGGCTGTCCCTCGAGGCTTTCCCACGAGGCTTTCCCACAGGGCTGTGCCACGTGCCACCTTGGTGTGAGTCGATCCTCGGCGTGAAAGACGAGCCGGTGAAGGGAAAAGAGGTTCCTCTGGAATGGACTGAGACATCTGGGGGACTCTTGGAATGGTGGCACGGCCCTGGAGTTCCTCTCGCCGTTCCTGTTGAGAGGGCCTCCTCTTGAGATGCGACGGGAACGCCGGGAACTCTTTCCCGACGAAGCAGGGAAAGGATCCCTCATCTCGAGCTACGAGGCGGAAACGGGGCTCCTCTCGATGTGGGCGGGAACCTCGTGATTCCTCTCGAGTGGAGACGGGTATGTCGGGGAACTTCTGGATTTGCACCAAGGGTGTGAAGGACCCTTTCGAAGTTCCAGAGGTGAGGTGTGATCAGCCTCGAGACACCTCAGCGGAAATGGACCTCATCTCGCCTAGAGGGGAGAACCTCCTGGATTTTCTCGAGTTGCGGCAGGTCTTCTCGAGTTACGACGGGGACCTCAGGGACCCGCTCTGGTGGCCTCAGGAAAGGCCAGTCCCCATGCGAGTTGCTAGGGGACCTCTCGGGATTCCTCTCCCGTCCATGCTGGGGCCTCAGTCCTTGTGTGGAGTCGGGGCCGGAACCTGAGGATTCCTCTCCAGTGTTGCCATGGATCTTGGGGTGCTTCTGAGTCTCCCCAGGGGAGTCAGGCCTCGTCTCGAGTGGGGGCATGCACGTGCGCTTTCCTCCCGAGCTGCAGCAGTAGTGTCACGCTTCCTGTCACGTGGATCAAGGGATCTGTGGCTTTCCCTCGAGGCTGTCCCTCGAGGCTTTCCCACGAGGCTTTCCCACAGGGCTGTGCCACGTGCCACCTTGGTGTGAGTCGATCCTCAGCGTGAAAGACGAGCCGGTGAAGGGAAAAGAGGTTCCTCTGGAATGGACTGAGACATCTGGGGGACTCTTGGAATGGTGGCACGGCCCTGGAGTTCCTCTCGCCGTTCCTGTTGAGAGGGCCTCCTCTTGAGATGCGACGGGAACGCCGGGAACTCTTTCCCGACGAAGCAGGGAAAGGATCCCTCATCTCGAGCTACGAGGCGGAAACGGGGCTCCTCTCGATGTGGGCGGGACCCTCGTGATTCCTCTCGAGTGGAGACGGGTATGTCGGGGAACTTCTGGATTTGCACCAAGGGTGTGAAGGACCCTTTCGAAGTTCCAGAGGGGAGGTGTGATCAGCCTCGAGACGCCTCAGCGGAAATGGGCCTCATCTCGCCTGGAGGGGAGAACCTCCTGGATTTTCTCGAGTTGCGGCAGGACTTCTCGAGTTACGACGGGGACCTCAGGGACCCGCTCTGGTGGCCTCAGGAAAGGCCAGTCCCCATGCGAGTTGCTAGGGGACCTCTCGGGATTCCTCTCCCGTCCATGCTGGGGCCTCAGTCCTTGTGTGGAGTCGGGGCCGGAACCTGAGGATTCCTCTCCAGTGTTGCCATGGATCTTGGGGTGCTTCTGAGTCTCCCCAGGGGAGTCAGGCCTCGTCTCGAGTGGGGGCATGCACGTGCGCTTTCCTCCCGAGCTGCAGCAGTAGTGTCACGCTTCCTGTCACGTGGATCAAGGGATCTGTGGCTTTCCCTCGAGGCTGTCCCTCGAGGCTTTCCCACGAGGCTTTCCCACAGGGCTGTGCCACGTGCCACCTTGGTGTGAGTCGATCCTCAGCGTGAAAGACGAGCCGGTGAAGGGAAAAGAGGTTCCTCTGGAATGGACTGAGACATCTGGGGGACTCTTGGAATGGTGGCACGGCCCTGGAGTTCCTCTCGCCGTTCCTGTTGAGAGGGCCTCCTCTTGAGATGCGACGGGAACGCCGGGAACTCTTTCCCGACGAAGCAGGGAAAGGATCCCTCATCTCGAGCTACGAGGCGGAAACGGGGCTCCTCTCGATGTGGGCGGGACCCTCGTGATTCCTCTCGAGTGGAGACGGGTATGTCGGGGAACTTCTGGATTTGCACCAAGGGTGTGAAGGACCCTTTCGAAGTTCCAGAGGGGAGGTGTGATCAGCCTCGAGACGCCTCAGCGGAAATGGGCCTCATCTCGCCTGGAGGGGAGAACCTCCTGGATTTTCTCGAGTTGCGGCAGGTCTTCTCGAGTTACGACGGGGACCTCAGGGACCCGCTCTGGTGGCCTCAGGAAAGGCCAGTCCCCATGCGAGTTGCTAGGGGACCTCTCGGGATTCCTCTCCCGTCCATGCCGGGGCCTCAGTCCTTGTGTGGAGTCGGGGCCGAAACCGGAGGATTCCTCTCCAGTGTTGCCATGGATCTTGGGGTGCTTCTGAGTCTCCCCAGGGGAGTCAGGCCTCATCTCGAGTGGGGGCATGCACGTGCGCTTTCCTCCCGAGCTGCAGCAGTAGTGTCACGCTTCCTGTCACGTGGATCAAGGGATCTGTGGCTTTCCCTCGAGGCTGTCCCTCGAGGCTTTCCCACGAGGCTTTCCCACAGGGCTGTGCCACGTGCCACCTTGGTGTGAGTCGATCCTCGGCGTGAAAGACGAGCCGGTGAAGGGAAAAGAGGTTCCTCTGGAATGGACTGAGATATCTGGGGGACTCTTGGAATGGTGGCACGACCCTGGAGTTCCTCTCGCCGTTCCTGTTGAGAGGGCCTCCTCTTGAGATGCGACGGGAACGCCGGGAACTCTTTCCCGACGAAGCAGGGAAAGGATCCCTCATCTCGAGCTACGAGGCGGAAACGGGGCTCCTCTCGATGTGGGCGGGACCCTCGTGATTCCTCTCGAGTGGAGACGGCTAGGTCGGGGAACTTCTGGATTTGCACCAAGGGTGTGAAGGACCCTTTCGAAGTTCCAGAGGTGAGGTGTGATCAGCCTCGAGACGCCTCAGCGGAAATGGGCCTCATCTCGCCTGGAGGGGAGAACCTCCTGGATTTTCTCGAGTTGCGGCAGGTCTTCTCGAGTTACGACGGGGACCTCAGGGACCCGCTCTGGTGGCCTCAGGAAAGGCCAGTCCCCATGCGAGTTGCTAGGGGACCTCTCGGGATTCCTCTCCCGTCCATGCCGGGGCCTCAGTCCTTGTGTGGAGTCGGGGCCGGAACCTGAGGATTCCTCTCCAGTGTTGCCATGGATCTTGGGGTGCTTCTGAGTCTCCCCAGGGGAGTCAGGCCTCGTCTCGAGTGGGGGCATGCACGTGCGCTTTCCTCCCGAGCTGCAGCAGTAGTGTCACGCTTCCTGTCACGTGGATCAAGGGATCTGTGGCTTTCCCTCGAGGCTGTCCCTCGAGGCTTTCCCACGAGGCTTTCCCACAGGGCTGTGCCACGTGCCACCTTGGTGTGAGTCGATCCTCGGCGTGAAAGACGAGCCGGTGAAGGGAAAAGAGGTTCCTCTGGAATGGACTGAGACATCTGGGGGACTCTTGGAATGGTGGCACGACCCTGGAGTTCCTCTCGCCGTTCCTGTTGAGAGGGCCTCCTCTTGAGATGCGACGGGAACGCCGGGAACTCTTTCCCGACGAAGCAGGGAAAGGATCCCTCATCTCGAGCTACGAGGCGGAAACGGGGCTCCTCTGGATGTGGGCGGGACCCTCGTGATTCCTCTCGAGTGGAGACGGCTAGGTCGGGGAACTTCTGGATTTGCACCAAGGGTGTGAAGGACCCTTTCGAAGTTCCAGAGGGAAGGTGTGATCAGCCTCGAGACGCCTCAGCGGAAATGGGCCTCATCTCGCCTGGAGGGGAGAACCTCCTGGATTTTCTCGAGTTGCGGCAGGTCTTCTCGAGTTACGACGGGGACCTCAGGGACCCGCTCTGGTGGCCTCAGGAAAGGCCAGTCCCCATGCGACTTGCTAGGGGACCTCTCGGGATTCCTCTCCCGTCCATGCCGGGGCCTCAGTCCTTGTGTGGAGTCGGGGCCGGAACCTGAGGATTCCTCTCCAGTGTTGCCATGGATCTTGGGGTGCTTCTGAGCCTCCCCAGGGGAGTCAGGCCTCGTCTCGAGTGGGGGCATGCCCGTGCGCTTTCCTCCCGAGCTGCAGCAGTAGTGTCACGCTTCCTGTCACGTGGATCAAGGGATCTGTGGCTTTCCCTCGAGGCTGTCCCTCGAGGCTTTCCCACGAGGCTTTCCCACAGGGCTGTGCCACGTGCCACCTTGGTGTGAGTCGATCCTCGGCGTGAAAGACGAGCCGGTGAAGGGAAAAGAGGTTCCTCTGGAATGGACTGAGACATCTGGGGGACTCTTGGAATGGTGGCACGGCCCTGGAGTTCCTCTCGCCGTTCCTGTTGAGAGGGCCTCCTCTTGAGATGCGACGGGAACGCCGGGAACTCTTTCCCGACGAAGCAGGGAAAGGATCCCTCATCTCGAGCTACGAGGCGGAAACGGGGCTCCTCTCGATGTGGGCGGGACCCTCGTGATTCCTCTCGAGTGGAGACGGGTATGTCGGGGAACTTCTGGATTTGCACCAAGGGTGTGAAGGACCCTTTCGAAGTTCCAGAGGTGAGGTGTGATCAGCCTCGAGACACCTCAGCGGAAATGGGCCTCATCTCGCCTGGAGGGGAGAACCTCCTGGATTTTCTCGAGTTGCGGCAGGTCTTCTCGAGTTACGACGGGGACCTCAGGGACCCGCTCTGGTGGCCTCAGGAAAGGCCAGTCCCCATGCGAGTTGCTAGGGGACCTCTCGGGATTCCTCTCCCGTCCATGCTGGGGCCTCAGTCCTTGTGTGGAGTTGGGGCTGGAACCTGAGGATTCCTCTCCAGTGTTGCCATGGATCTTGGGGTGCTTCTGAGTCTCCCCAGGGGAGTCAGGCCTCATCTCGAGTGGGGGCATGCACGTGCGCTTTCCTCCCGAGCTGCAGCAGTAGTGTCACGCTTCCTGTCACGTGGATCAAGGGATCTGTGGCTTTCCCTCGAGGCTGTCCCTCGAGGCTTTCCCACGAGGCTTTCCCACAGGGCTGTGCCACGTGCCACCTTGGTGTGAGTCGATCCTCGGCGTGAAAGACGAGCCGGTGAAGGGAAAAGAGGTTCCTCTGGAATGGACTGAGACATCTGGGGGACTCTTGGAATGGTGGCACGACCCTGGAGTTCCTCTCGCCGTTCCTGTTGAGAGGGCCTCCTCTTGAGATGCGACGGGAACGCCGGGAACTCTTTCCCGAAGAAGCAGGGAAAGGATCCCTCATCTCGAGCTACGAGGCGGAAACGGGGCTCCTCTCGATGTGGGCGGGACCCTCGTGATTCCTCTCGAGTGGAGACGGCTAGGTCGGGGAACTTCTGGATTTGCACCAAGGGTGTGAAGGACCCTTTCGAAGTTCCAGAGGTGAGGTGTGATCAGCCTCGAGACGCCTCAGCGGAAATGGGCCTCATCTCGCCTGGAGGGGAGAACCTCCTGGATTTTCTCGAGTTGCGGCAGGTCTTCTCGAGTTACGACGGGGACCTCAGGGACCCGCTCTGGTGGCCTCAGGAAAGGCCAGTCCCCATGCGAGTTGCTAGGGGATCTCTCGGGATTCCTCTCCCGTCCATGCCGGGGCCTCAGTCCTTGTGTGGAGTCGGGGCCGGAACCTGAGGATTCCTCTCCAGTGTTGCCATGGATCTTGGGGTGCTTCTGAGTCTCCCCAGGGGAGTCAGGCCTCGTCTCGAGTGGGGGCATGCACGTGCGCTTTCCTCCCGAGCTGCAGCAGTAGTGTCACGCTTCCTGTCACGTGGATCAAGGGATCTGTGGCTTTCCCTCGAGGCTGTCCCTCGAGGCTTTCCCACGAGGCTTTCCCACAGGGCTGTGCCACGTGCCACCTTGGTGTGAGTCGATCCTCGGCGTGAAAGACGAGCCGGTGAAGGGAAAAGAGGTTCCTCTGGAATGGACTGAGACATCTGGGGGACTCTTGGAATGGTGGCACGACCCTGGAGTTCCTCTCGCCGTTCCTGTTGAGAGGGCCTCCTCTTGAGATGCGACAGGAACGCCGGGAACTCTTTCCCGACGAAGCAGGGAAAGGATCCCTCATCTCGAGCTACGAGGCGGAAACGGGGCTCCTCTGGATGTGGGCGGGACCCTCGTGATTCCTCTCGAGTGGAGACGGCTAGGTCGGGGAACTTCTGGATTTGCACCAAGGGTGTGAAGGACCCTTTCGAAGTTCCAGAGGGGAGGTGTGATCAGCCTCGAGACGCCTCAGCGGAAATGGGCCTCATCTCGCCTGGAGGGGAGAACCTCCTGGATTTTCTCGAGTTGCGGCAGGTCTTCTCGAGTTACGACGGGGACCTCAGGGACCCGCTCTGGTGGCCTCAGGAAAGGCCAGTCCCCATGCGAGTTGCTAGGGGACCTCTCGGGATTCCTCTCCCGTCCATGCCGGGGCCTCAGTCCTTGTGTGGAGTCGGGGCCGGAACCTGAGGATTCCTCTCCAGTGTTGCCATGGATCTTGGGGTGCTTCTGAGTCTCCCCAGGGGAGTCAGGCCTCGTCTCGAGTGGGGGCATGCCCGTGCGCTTTCCTCCCGAGCTGCAGCAGTAGTGTCACGCTTCCTGTCACGTGGATCAAGGGATCTGTGGCTTTCCCTCGAGGCTGTCCCTCGAGGCTTTCCCACGAGGCTTTCCCACAGGGCTGTGCCACGTGCCACCTTGGTGTGAGTCGATCCTCGGCGTGAAAGACGAGCCGGTGAAGGGAAAAGAGGTTCCTCTGGAATGGACTGAGACATCTGGGGGACTCTTGGAATGGTGGCACGGCCCTGGAGTTCCTCTCGCCGTTCCTGTTGAGAGGGCCTCCTCTTGAGATGCGACGGGAACGCCGGGAACTCTTTCCCGACGAAGCAGGGAAAGGATCCCTCATCTCGAGCTACGAGGCGGAAACGGGGCTCCTCTCGATGTGGGCGGGACCCTCGTGATTCCTCTCGAGTGGAGACGGGTATGTCGGGGAACTTCTGGATTTGCACCAAGGGTGTGAAGGACCCTTTCGAAGTTCCAGAGGTGAGGTGTGATCAGCCTCGAGACACCTCAGCGGAAATGGGCCTCATCTCGCCTGGAGGGGAGAACCTCCTGGATTTTCTCGAGTTGCGGCAGGTCTTCTCGAGTTACGACGGGGACCTCAGGGACCCGCTCTGGTGGCCTCAGGAAAGGCCAGTCCCCATGCGAGTTGCTAGGGGACCTCTCGGGATTCCTCTCCCGTCCATGCTGGGGCCTCAGTCCTTGTGTGGAGTCGGGGCCGGAACCTGAGGATTCCTCTCCAGTGTTGCCATGGATCTTGGGGTGCTTCTGAGTCTCCCCAGGGGAGTCAGGCCTCGTCTCGAGTGGGGGCATGCACGTGCGCTTTCCTCCCGAGCTGCAGCAGTAGTGTCACGCTTCCTGTCACGTGGATCAAGGGATCTGTGGCTTTCCCTCGAGGCTGTCCCTCGAGGCTTTCCCACGAGGCTTTCCCACAGGGCTGTGCCACGTGCCACCTTGGTGTGAGTCGATCCTCAGCGTGAAAGACGAGCCGGTGAAGGGAAAAGAGGTTCCTCTGGAATGGACTGAGACATCTGGGGGACTCTTGGAATGGTGGCACGGCCCTGGAGTTCCTCTCGCCGTTCCTGTTGAGAGGGCCTCCTCTTGAGATGCGACGGGAACGCCGGGAACTCTTTCCCGACGAAGCAGGGAAAGGATCCCTCATCTCGAGCTACGAGGCGGAAACGGGGCTCCTCTCGATGTGGGCGGGACCCCACGACTCGTGATTCCTCTCGAGTGGAGACGGGTATGTCGGGGAACTTCTGGATTTGCACCAAGGGTGTGAAGGACCCTTTCGAAGTTCCAGAGGGGAGGTGTGATCAGCCTCGAGACGCCTCAGCGGAAATGGGCCTCATCTCGCCTGGAGGGGAGAACCTCCTGGATTTTCTCGAGTTGCGGCAGGTCTTCTCGAGTTACGACGGGGACCTCAGGGACCCGCTCTGGTGGCCTCAGGAAAGGCCAGTCCCCATGCGACTTGCTAGGGGACCTCTCGGGATTCCTCTCCCGTCCATGCCGGGGCCTCAGTCCTTGTGTGGAGTCGGGGCCGGAACCTGAGGATTCCTCTCCAGTGTTGCCATGGATCTTGGGGTGCTTCTGAGTCTCCCCAGGGGAGTCAGGCCTCGTCTCGAGTGGGGGCATGCACGTGCGCTTTCCTCCCGAGCTGCAGCAGTAGTGTCACGCTTCCTGTCACGTGGATCAAGGGATCTGTGGCTTTCCCTCGAGGCTGTCCCTCGAGGCTTTCCCACGAGGCTTTCCCACAGGGCTGTGCCACGTGCCACCTTGGTGTGAGTCGATCCTCGGCGTGAAAGACGAGCCGGTGAAGGGAAAAGAGGTTCCTCTGGAATGGACTGAGACATCTGGGGGACTCTTGGAATGGTGGCACGACCCTGGAGTTCCTCTCGCCGTTCCTGTTGAGAGGGCCTCCTCTTGAGATGCGACGGGAACGCCGGGAACTCTTTCCCGACGAAGCAGGGAAAGGATCCCTCATCTCGAGCTACGAGGCGGAAACGGGGCTCCTCTGGATGTGGGCGGGACCCTCGTGATTCCTCTCGAGTGGAGACGGCTAGGTCGGGGAACTTCTGGATTTGCACCAAGGGTGTGAAGGACCCTTTCGAAGTTCCAGAGGGGAGGTGTGATCAGCCTCGAGACGCCTCAGCGGAAATGGGCCTCATCTCGCCTGGAGGGGAGAACCTCCTGGATTTTCTCGAGTTGCGGCAGGTCTTCTCGAGTTACGACGGGGACCTCAGGGACCCGCTCTGGTGGCCTCAGGAAAGGCCAGTCCCCATGCGAGTTGCTAGGGGACCTCTCGGGATTCCTCTCCCGTCCATGCCGGGGCCTCAGTCCTTGTGTGGAGTCGGGGCCGGAACCTGAGGATTCCTCTCCAGTGTTGCCATGGATCTTGGGGTGCTTCTGAGTCTCCCCAGGGGAGTCAGGCCTCGTCTCGAGTGGGGGCATGCCCGTGCGCTTTCCTCCCGAGCTGCAGCAGTAGTGTCACGCTTCCTGTCACGTGGATCAAGGGATCTGTGGCTTTCCCTCGAGGCTGTCCCTCGAGGCTTTCCCACGAGGCTTTCCCACAGGGCTGTGCCACGTGCCACCTTGGTGTGAGTCGATCCTCGGCGTGAAAGACGAGCCGGTGAAGGGAAAAGAGGTTCCTCTGGAATGGACTGAGACATCTGGGGGACTCTTGGAATGGTGGCACGGCCCTGGAGTTCCTCTCGCCGTTCCTGTTGAGAGGGCCTCCTCTTGAGATGCGACGGGAACGCCGGGAACTCTTTCCCGACGAAGCAGGGAAAGGATCCCTCATCTCGAGCTACGAGGCGGAAACGGGGCTCCTCTCGATGTGGGCGGGACCCTCGTGATTCCTCTCGAGTGGAGACGGCTAGGTCGGGGAACTTCTGGATTTGCACCAAGGGTGTGAAGGACCCTTTCGAAGTTCCAGAGGTGAGGTGTGATCAGCCTCGAGACGCCTCAGCGGAAATGGGCCTCATCTCGCCTGGAGGGGAGAACCTCCTGGATTTTCTCGAGTTGCGGCAGGTCTTCTCGAGTTACGACGGGGACCTCAGGGACCCGCTCTGGTGGCCTCAGGAAAGGCCAGTCCCCATGCGAGTTGCTAGGGGACCTCTCGGGATTCCTCTCCCGTCCATGCCGGGGCCTCAGTCCTTGTGTGGAGTCGGGGCCGGAACCTGAGGATTCCTCTCCAGTGTTGCCATGGATCTTGGGGTGCTTCTGAGTCTCCCCAGGGGAGTCAGGCCTCGTCTCGAGTGGGGGCATGCACGTGCGCTTTCCTCCCGAGCTGCAGCAGTAGTGTCACGCTTCCTGTCACGTGGATCAAGGGATCTGTGGCTTTCCCTCGAGGCTGTCCCTCGAGGCTTTCCCACGAGGCTTTCCCACAGGGCTGTGCCACGTGCCACCTTGGTGTGAGTCGATCCTCGGCGTGAAAGACGAGCCGGTGAAGGGAAAAGAGGTTCCTCTGGAATGGACTGAGACATCTGGGGGACTCTTGGAATGGTGGCACGACCCTGGAGTTCCTCTCGCCGTTCCTGTTGAGAGGGCCTCCTCTTGAGATGCGACGGGAACGCCGGGAACTCTTTCCCGACGAAGCAGGGAAAGGATCCCTCATCTCGAGCTACGAGGCGGAAACGGGGCTCCTCTGGATGTGGGCGGGACCCTCGTGATTCCTCTCGAGTGGAGACGGCTAGGTCGGGGAACTTCTGGATTTGCACCAAGGGTGTGAAGGAACCTTTCGAAGTTCCAGAGGGGCGGTGTTATCAGCCTCGAGACGCCTCAGCGGAAATGGGCCTCATCTCGCCTGGAGGGGAGAACCTCCTGGATTTTCTCGAGTTGCGGCAGGTCTTCTCGAGTTACGACGGGGACCTCAGGGACCCGCTCTGGTGGCCTCAGGAAAGGCCAGTCCCCATGCGAGTTGCTAGGGGACCTCTCGGGATTCCTCTCCCGTCCATGCCGGGGCCTCAGTCCTTGTGTGGAGTCGGGGCCGGAACCTGAGGATTCCTCTCCAGTGTTGCCATGGATCTTGGGGTGCTTCTGAGTCTCCCCAGGGGAGTCAGGCCTCGTCTCGAGTGGGGGCATGCCCGTGCGCTTTCCTCCCGAGCTGCAGCAGTAGTGTCACGCTTCCTGTCACGTGGATCAAGGGATCTGTGGCTTTCCCTCGAGGATGTCCCTCGAGGCTTTCCCACGAGGCTTTCCCACAGGGCTGTGCCACGTGCCACCTTGGTGTGAGTCGATCCTCGGCGTGAAAGACGAGCCGGTGAAGGGAAAAGAGGTTCCTCTGGAATGGACTGAGACATCTGGGGGACTCTTGGAATGGTGGCACGGCCCTGGAGTTCCTCTCGCCGTTCCTGTTGAGAGGGCCTCCTCTTGAGATGCGACGGGAACGCCGGGAACTCTTTCCCGACGAAGCAGGGAAAGGATCCCTCATCTCGAGCTACGAGGCGGAAACGGGGCTCCTCTCGATGTGGGCGGGACCCTCGTGATTCCTCTCGAGTGGAGACGGGTATGTCGGGGAACTTCTGGATTTGCACCAAGGGTGTGAAGGACCCTTTCGAAGTTCCAGAGGTTAGGTGTGATCAGCCTCGAGACACCTCAGCGGAAATGGGCCTCATCTCGCCTGGAGGGGAGAACCTCCTGGATTTTCTCGAGTTGCGGCAGGTCTTCTCGAGTTACGACGGGGACCTCAGGGACCCGCTCTGGTGGCCTCAGGAAAGGCCAGTCCCCATGCGAGTTGCTAGGGGACCTCTCGGGATTCCTCTCCCGTCCATGCCGGGGCCTCAGTCCTTGTGTGGAGTCGGGGCCGGAACCTGAGGATTCCTCTCCAGTGTTGCCATGGATCTTGGGGTGCTTCTGAGTCTCCCCAGGGGAGTCAGGCCTCGTCTCGAGTGGGGGCATGCACGTGCGCTTTCCTCCCGAGCTGCAGCAGTAGTGTCACGCTTCCTGTCACGTGGATCAAGGGATCTGTGGCTTTCCCTCGAGGCTGTCCCTCGAGGCTTTCCCACGAGGCTTTCCCACAGGGCTGTGCCACGTGCCACCTTGGTGTGAGTCGATCCTCAGCGTGAAAGACGAGCCGGTGAAGGGAAAAGAGGTTCCTCTGGAATGGACTGAGACATCTGGGGGACTCTTGGAATGGTGGCACGGCCCTGGAGTTCCTCTCGCCGTTCCTGTTGAGAGGGCCTCCTCTTGAGATGCGACGGGAACGCCGGGAACTCTTTCCCGACGAAGCAGGGAAAGGATCCCTCATCTCGAGCTACGAGGCGGAAACGGGGCTCCTCTCGATGTGGGCGGGACCCTCGTGATTCCTCTCGAGTGGAGACGGGTATGTCGGGGAACTTCTGGATTTGCACCAAGGGTGTGAAGGACCCTTTCGAAGTTCCAGAGTGGAGGTGTGATCAGCCTCGAGACGCCTCAGCGGAAATGGGCCTCATCTCGCCTGGAGGGGAGAACCTCCTGGATTTTCTCGAGTTGCGGCAGGTCTTCTCGAGTTACGACGGGGACCTCAGGGACCCGCTCTGGTGGCCTCAGGAAAGGCCAGTCCCCATGCGAGTTGCTAGGGGACCTCTCGGGATTCCTCTCCCGTCCATGCCGGGGCCTCAGTCCTTGTGTGGAGTCGGGGCCGGAACCTGAGGATTCCTCTCCAGTGTTGCCATGGATCTTGGGGTGCTTCTGAGTCTCCCCAGGGGAGTCAGGCCTCGTCTCGAGTGGGGGCATGCACGTGCGCTTTCCTCCCGAGCTGCAGCAGTAGTGTCACGCTTCCTGTCACGTGGATCAAGGGATCTGTGGCTTTCCCTCGAGGCTGTCCCTCGAGGCTTTCCCACGAGGCTTTCCCACAGGGCTGTGCCACGTGCCACCTTGGTGTGAGTCGATCCTCGGCGTGAAAGACGAGCCGGTGAAGGGAAAAGAGGTTCCTCTGGAATGGACTGAGACATCTGGGGGACTCTTGGAATGGTGGCACGACCCTGGAGTTCCTCTCGCCGTTCCTGTTGAGAGGGCCTCCTCTTGAGATGCGACGGGAACGCCGGGAACTCTTTCCCGACGAAGCAGGGAAAGGATCCCTCATCTCGAGCTACGAGGCGGAAACGGGGCTCCTCTGGATGTGGGCGGGACCCTCGTGATTCCTCTCGAGTGGAGACGGCTAGGTCGGGGAACTTCTGGATTTGCACCAAGGGTGTGAAGGACCCTTTCGAAGTTCCAGAGGGGAGGTGTGATCAGCCTCGAGACGCCTCAGCGGAAATGGGCCTCATCTCGCCTGGAGGGGAGAACCTCCTGGATTTTCTCGAGTTGCGGCAGGTCTTCTCGAGTTACCACGGGGACCTCAGGGACCCGCTCTGGTGGCCTCAGGAAAGGCCAGTCCCCATGCGAGTTGCTAGGGGACCTCTCGGGATTCCTCTCCCGTCCATGCCGGGGCCTCAGTCCTTGTGTGGAGTCGGGGCCGGAACCTGAGGATTCCTCTCCAGTGTTGCCATGGATCTTGGGGTGCTTCTGAGTCTCCCCAGGGGAGTCAGGCCTCGTCTCGAGTGGGGGCATGCCCGTGCGCTTTCCTCCCGAGCTGCAGCAGTAGTGTCACGCTTCCTGTCACGTGGATCAAGGGATCTGTGGCTTTCCCTCGAGGATGTCCCTCGAGGCTTTCCCACGAGGCTTTCCCACAGGGCTGTGCCACGTGCCACCTTGGTGTGAGTCGATCCTCGGCGTGAAAGACGAGCCGGTGAAGGGAAAAGAGGTTCCTCTGGAATGGACTGAGACATCTGGGGGACTCTTGGAATGGTGGCACGGCCCTGGAGTTCCTCTCGCCGTTCCTGTTGAGAGGGCCTCCTCTTGAGATGCGACGGGAACGCCGGGAACTCTTTCCCGACGAAGCAGGGAAAGGATCCCTCATCTCGAGCTACGAGGCGGAAACGGGGCTCCTCTCGATGTGGGCGGGACCCTCGTGATTCCTCTCGAGTGGAGACGGGTATGTCGGGGAACTTCTGGATTTGCACCAAGGGTGTGAAGGACCCTTTCGAAGTTCCAGAGGTGAGGTGTGATCAGCCTCGAGACACCTCAGCGGAAATGGGCCTCATCTCGCCTGGAGGGGAGAACCTCCTGGATTTTCTCGAGTTGCGGCAGGTCTTCTCGAGTTACGACGGGGACCTCAGGGACCCGCTCTGGTGGCCTCAGGAAAGGCCAGTCCCCATGCGAGTTGCTAGGGGACCTCTCGGGATTCCTCTCCCGTCCATGCCGGGGCCTCAGTCCTTGTGTGGAGTCGGGGCCGGAACCTGAGGATTCCTCTCCAGTGTTGCCATGGATCTTGGGGTGCTTCTGAGTCTCCCCAGGGGAGTCAGGCCTCGTCTCGAGTGGGGGCATGCCCGTGCGCTTTCCTCCCGAGCTGCAGCAGTAGTGTCACGCTTCCTGTCACGTGGATCAAGGGATCTGTGGCTTTCCCTCGAGGATGTCCCTCGAGGCTTTCCCACGAGGCTTTCCCACAGGGCTGTGCCACGTGCCACCTTGGTGTGAGTCGATCCTCGGCGTGAAAGACGAGCCGGTGAAGGGAAAAGAGGTTCCTCTGGAATGGACTGAGACATCTGGGGGACTCTTGGAATGGTGGCACGGCCCTGGAGTTCCTCTCGCCGTTCCTGTTGAGAGGGCCTCCTCTTGAGATGCGACGGGAACGCCGGGAACTCTTTCCCGACGAAGCAGGGAAAGGATCCCTCATCTCGAGCTACGAGGCGGAAACGGGGCTCCTCTGGATGTGGGCGGGACCCTCGTGATTCCTCTCGAGTGGAGACGGCTAGGTCGGGGAACTTCTGGATTTGCACCAAGGGTGTGAAGGACCCTTTCGAAGTTCCAGAGGTGAGGTGTGATCAGCCTCGAGACGCCTCAGCGGAAATGGGCCTCATCTCGCCTGGAGGGGAGAACCTCCTGGATTTTCTCGAGTTGCGGCAGGTCTTCTCGTGTTACGACGGGGACCTCAGGGACCCGATCTGGTGGCCTCAGGAAAGGCCAGTCCCCATGCGAGTTGCTAGGGGACCTCTCGGGATTCCTCTCCCGTCCATGCCGGGGCCTCAGTCCTTGTGTGGAGTCGGGGCCGGAACCTGAGGATTCCTCTCCAGTGTTGCCATGGATCTTGGGGTGCTTCTGAGTCTCCCCAGGGGAGTCAGGCCTCGTCTCGAGTGGGGGCATGCACGTGCGCTTTCCTCCCGAGCTGCAGCAGTAGTGTCACGCTTCCTGTCACGTGGATCAAGGGATCTGTGGCTTTCCCTCGAGGCTGTCCCTCGAGGCTTTCCCACGAGGCTTTCCCACAGGGCTGTGCCACGTGCCACCTTGGTGTGAGTCGATCCTCGGCGTGAAAGACGAGCCGGTGAAGGGAAAAGAGGTTCCTCTGGAATGGACTGAGACATCTGGGGGACTCTTGGAATGGTGGCACGACCCTGGAGTTCCTCTCGCCGTTCCTGTTGAGAGGGCCTCCTCTTGAGATGCGACGGGAACGCCGGGAACTCTTTCCCGACGAAGCAGGGAAAGGATCCCTCATCTCGAGCTACGAGGCGGAAACGGGGCTCCTCTGGATGTGGGCGGGACCCTCGTGATTCCTCTCGAGTGGAGACGGCTAGGTCGGGGAACTTCTGGATTTGCACCAAGGGTGTGAAGGACCCTTTCGAAGTTCCAGAGGGGAGGTGTGATCAGCCTCGAGACGCCTCAGCGGAAATGGGCCTCATCTCGCCTGGAGGGGAGAACCTCCTGGATTTTCTCGAGTTGCGGCAGGTCTTCTCGAGTTACGACGGGGACCTCAGGGACCCGCTCTGGTGGCCTCAGGAAAGGCCAGTCCCCATGCGAGTTGCTAGGGGACCTCTCGGGATTCCTCTCCCGTCCATGCCGGGGCCTCAGTCCTTGTGTGGAGTCGGGGCCGGAACCTGAGGATTCCTCTCCAGTGTTGCCATGGATCTTGGGGTGCTTCTGAGTCTCCCCAGGGGAGTCAGGCCTCGTCTCGAGTGGGGGCATGCCCGTGCGCTTTCCTCCCGAGCTGCAGCAGTAGTGTCACGCTTCCTGTCACGTGGATCAAGGGATCTGTGGCTTTCCCTCGAGGATGTCCCTCGAGGCTTTCCCACGAGGCTTTCCCACAGGGCTGTGCCACGTGCCACCTTGGTGTGAGTCGATCCTCGGCGTGAAAGACGAGCCGGTGAAGGGAAAAGAGGTTCCTCTGGAATGGACTGAGACATCTGGGGGACTCTTGGAATGGTGGCACGGCCCTGGAGTTCCTCTCGCCGTTCCTGTTGAGAGGGCCTCCTCTTGAGATGCGACGGGAACGCCGGGAACTCTTTCCCGACGAAGCAGGGAAAGGATCCCTCATCTCGAGCTACGAGGCGGAAACGGGGCTCCTCTCGATGTGGGCGGGACCCTCGTGATTCCTCTCGAGTGGAGACGGCTAGGTCGGGGAACTTCTGGATTTGCACCAAGGGTGTGAAGGACCCTTTCGAAGTTCCAGAGGTGAGGTGTGATCAGCCTCGAGACGCCTCAGCGGAAATGGGCCTCATCTCGCCTGGAGGGGAGAACCTCCTGGATTTTCTCGAGTTGCGGCAGGTCTTCTCGTGTTACCACGGGGACCTCAGGGACCCGATCTGGTGGCCTCAGGAAAGGCCAGTCCCCATGCGAGTTGCTAGGGGTCCTCTCGGGATTCCTCTCCCGTCCATGCCGGGGCCTCAGTCCTTGTGTGGAGTCGGGGCCGGAACCTGAGGATTCCTCTCCAGTGTTGCCATGGATCTTGGGGTGCTTCTGAGTCTCCCCAGGGGAGTCAGGCCTCGTCTCGAGTGGGGGCATGCACGTGCGCTTTCCTCCCGAGCTGCAGCAGTAGTGTCACGCTTCCTGTCACGTGGATCAAGGGATCTGTGGCTTTCCCTCGAGGCTGTCCCTCGAGGCTTTCCCACGAGGCTTTCCCACAGGGCTGTGCCACGTGCCACCTTGGTGTGAGTCGATCCTCGGCGTGAAAGACGAGCCGGTGAAGGGAAAAGAGGTTCCTCTGGAATGGACTGAGACATCTGGGGGACTCTTGGAATGGTGGCACGACCCTGGAGTTCCTCTCGCCGTTCCTGTTGAGAGGGCCTCCTCTTGAGATGCGACGGGAACGCCGGGAACTCTTTCCCGACGAAGCAGGGAAAGGATCCCTCATCTCGAGCTACGAGGCGGAAACGGGGCTCCTCTGGATGTGGGCGGGACCCTCGTGATTCCTCTCGAGTGGAGACGGCTAGGTCGGGGAACTTCTGGATTTGCACCAAGGGTGTGAAGGACCCTTTCGAAGTTCCAGAGGGGAGGTGTGATCAGCCTCGAGACGCCTCAGCGGAAATGGGCCTCATCTCGCCTGGAGGGGAGAACCTCCTGGATTTTCTCGAGTTGCGGCAGGTCTTCTCGAGTTACGACGGGGACCTCAGGGACCCGCTCTGGTGGCCTCAGGAAAGGCCAGTCCCCATGCGAGTTGCTAGGGGACCTCTCGGGATTCCTCTCCCGTCCATGCCGGGGCCTCAGTCCTTGTGTGGAGTCGGGGCCGGAACCTGAGGATTCCTCTCCAGTGTTGCCATGGATCTTGGGGTGCTTCTGAGTCTCCCCAGGGGAGTCAGGCCTCGTCTCGAGTGGGGGCATGCCCGTGCGCTTTCCTCCCGAGCTGCAGCAGTAGTGTCACGCTTCCTGTCACGTGGATCAAGGGATCTGTGGCTTTCCCTCGAGGCTGTCCCTCGAGGCTTTCCCACGAGGCTTTCCCACAGGGCTGTGCCACGTGCCACCTTGGTGTGAGTCGATCCTCGGCGTGAAAGACGAGCCGGTGAAGGGAAAAGAGGTTCCTCTGGAATGGACTGAGACATCTGGGGGACTCTTGGAATGGTGGCACGACCCTGGAGTTCCTCTCGCCGTTCCTGTTGAGAGGGCCTCCTCTTGAGATGCGACGGGAACGCCGGGAACTCTTTCCCGACGAAGCAGGGAAAGGATCCCTCATCTCGAGCTACGAGGCGGAAACGGGGCTCCTCTGGATGTGGGCGGGACCCTCGTGATTCCTCTCGAGTGGAGACGGGTATGTCGGGGAACTTCTGGATTTGCACCAAGGGTGTGAAGGACCCTTTCGAAGTTCCAGAGGTGAGGTGTGATCAGCCTCGAGACACCTCAGCGGAAATGGGCCTCATCTCGCCTGGAGGGGAGAACCTCCTGGATTTTCTCGAGTTGCGGCAGGTCTTCTCGAGTTACGACGGGGACCTCAGGGACCCGCTCTGGTGGCCTCAGGAAAGGCCAGTCCCCATGCGAGTTGCTAGGGGACCTCTCGGGATTCCTCTCCCGTCCATGCTGGGGCCTCAGTCCTTGTGTGGAGTCGGGGCCGGAACCTGAGGATTCCTCTCCAGTGTTGCCATGGATCTTGGGGTGCTTCTGAGTCTCCCCAGGGGAGTCAGGCCTCGTCTCGAGTGGGGGCATGCACGTGCGCTTTCCTCGCGAGCTGCAGCAGTAGTGTCACGCTTCCTGTCACGTGGATCAAGGGATCTGTGGCTTTCCCTCGAGGCTGTCCCTCGAGGCTTTCCCACGAGGCTTTCCCACAGGGCTGTGCCACGTGCCACCTTGGTGTGAGTCGGTCCTCAGCGTGAAAGACGAGCCGGTGAAGGGAAAAGAGGTTCCTCTGGAATGGACTGAGACATCTGGGGGACTCTTGGAATGGTGGCACGGCCCTGGAGTTCCTCTCGCCGTTCCTGTTGAGAGGGCCTCCTCTTGAGATGCGACGGGAACGCCGGGAACTCTTTCCCGACGAAGCAGGGAAAGGATCCCTCATCTCGAGCTACGAGGCGGAAACGGGGCTCCTCTCGATGTGGGCGGGACCCTCGTGATTCCTCTCGAGTGGAGACGGGTATGTCGGGGAACTTCTGGATTTGCACCAAGGGTGTGAAGGACCCTTTCGAAGTTCCAGAGTGGAGGTGTGATCAGCCTCGAGACGCCTCAGCGGAAATGGGCCTCATCTCGCCTGGAGGGGAGAACCTCCTGGATTTTCTCGAGTTGCGGCAGGTCTTCTCGAGTTACGACGGGGACCTCAGGGACCCGCTCTGGTGGCCTCAGGAAAGGCCAGTCCCCATGCGAGTTGCTAGGGGACCTCTCGGGATTCCTCTCCCGTCCATGCCGGGGCCTCAGTCCTTGTGTGGAGTCGGGGCCGGAACCTGAGGATTCCTCTCCAGTGTTGCCATGGATCTTGGGGTGCTTCTGAGTCTCCCCAGGGGAGTCAGGCCTCGTCTCGAGTGGGGGCATGCACGTGCGCTTTCCTCCCGAGCTGCAGCAGTAGTGTCACGCTTCCTGTCACGTGGATCAAGGGATCTGTGGCTTTCCCTCGAGGCTGTCCCTCGAGGCTTTCCCACGAGGCTTTCCCACAGGGCTGTGCCACGTGCCACCTTGGTGTGAGTCGATCCTCGGCGTGAAAGACGAGCCGGTGAAGGGAAAAGAGGTTCCTCTGGAATGGACTGAGACATCTGGGGGACTCTTGGAATGGTGGCACGACCCTGGAGTTCCTCTCGCCGTTCCTGTTGAGAGGGCCTCCTCTTGAGATGCGACGGGAACGCCGGGAACTCTTTCCCGACGAAGCAGGGAAAGGATCCCTCATCTCGAGCTACGAGGCGGAAACGGGGCTCCTCTCGATGTGGGCGGGACCCTCGTGATTCCTCTCGAGTGGAGACGGCTAGGTCGGGGAACTTCTGGATTTGCACCAAGGGTGTGAAGGACCCTTTCGAAGTTCCAGAGGTGAGGTGTGATCAGCCTCGAGACGCCTCAGCGGAAATGGGCCTCATCTCGCCTGGAGGGGAGAACCTCCTGGATTTTCTCGAGTTGCGGCAGGTCTTCTCGAGTTACGACGGGGACCTCAGGGACCCGCTCTGGTGGCCTCAGGAAAGGCCAGTCCCCATGCGAGTTGCTAGGGGACCTCTCGGGATTCCTCTCCCGTCCATGCCGGGGCCTCAGTCCTTGTGTGGAGTCGGGGCCGGAACCTGAGGATTCCTCTCCAGTGTTGCCATGGATCTTGGGGTGCTTCTGAGTCTCCCCAGGGGAGTCAGGCCTCGTCTCGAGTGGGGGCATGCACGTGCGCTTTCCTCCCGAGCTGCAGCAGTAGTGTCACGCTTCCTGTCACGTGGATCAAGGGATCTGTGGCTTTCCCTCGAGGCTGTCCCTCGAGGCTTTCCCACGAGGCTTTCCCACAGGGCTGTGCCACGTGCCACCTTGGTGTGAGTCGATCCTCGGCGTGAAAGACGAGCCGGTGAAGGGAAAAGAGGTTCCTCTGGAATGGACTGAGACATCTGGGGGACTCTTGGAATGGTGGCACGACCCTGGAGTTCCTCTCGCCGTTCCTGTTGAGAGGGCCTCCTCTTGAGATGCGACGGGAACGCCGGGAACTCTTTCCCGACGAAGCAGGGAAAGGATCCCTCATCTCGAGCTACGAGGCGGAAACGGGGCTCCTCTGGATGTGGGCGGGACCCTCGTGATTCCTCTCGAGTGGAGACGGGTATGTCGGGGAACTTCTGGATTTGCACCAAGGGTGTGAAGGACCCTTTCGAAGTTCCAGAGGGGAGGTGTGATCAGCCTCGAGACGCCTCAGCGGAAATGGGCCTCATCTCGCCTGGAGGGGAGAACCTCCTGGATTTTCTCGAGTTGCGGCAGGTCTTCTCGAGTTACGACGGGGACCTCAGGGACCCGCTCTGGTGGCCTCAGGAAAGGCCAGTCCCCATGCGAGTTGCTAGGGGACCTCTCGGGATTCCTCTCCCGTCCATGCCGGGGCCTCAGTCCTTGTGTGGAGTCGGGGCCGGAACCTGAGGATTCCTCTCCAGTGTTGCCATGGATCTTGGGGTGCTTCTGAGTCTCCCCAGGGGAGTCAGGCCTCGTCTCGAGTGGGGGCATGCACGTGCGCTTTCCTCCAGAGCTGCAGCAGTAGTGTCACGCTTCCTGTCACGTGGATCAAGGGATCTGTGGCTTTCCCTCGAGGCTGTCCCTCGAGGCTTTCCCACGAGGCTTTCCCACAGGGCTGTGCCACGTGCCACCTTGGTGTGAGTCGATCCTCGGCGTGAAAGACGAGCCGGTGAAGGGAAAAGAGGTTCCTCTGGAATGGACTGAGACATCTGGGGGACTCTTGGAATGGTGGCACGACCCTGGAGTTCCTCTCGCCGTTCCTGTTGAGAGGGCCTCCTCTTGAGATGCGACGGGAACGCCGGGAACTCTTTCCCGACGAAGCAGGGAAAGGATCCCTCATCTCGAGCTACGAGGCGGAAACGGGGCTCCTCTCGATGTGGGCGGGACCCTCGTGATTCCTCTCGAGTGGAGACGGCTAGGTCGGGGAACTTCTGGATTTGCACCAAGGGTGTGAAGGACCCTTTCGAAGTTCCAGAGGGGAGGTGTGATCAGCCTCGAGACGCCTCAGCGGAAATGGGCCTCATCTCGCCTGGAGGGGAGAACCTCCTGGATTTTCTCGAGTTGCGGCAGGTCTTCTCGAGTTACGACGGGGACCTCAGGGACCCGCTCTGGTGGCCTCAGGAAAGGCCAGTCCCCATGCGAGTTGCTAGGGGACCTCTCGGGATTCCTCTCCCGTCCATGCCGGGGCCTCAGTCCTTGTGTGGAGTCGGGGCCGGAACCTGAGGATTCCTCTCCAGTGTTGCCATGGATCTTGGGGTGCTTCTGAGTCTCCCCAGGGGAGTCAGGCCTCGTCTCGAGTGGGGGCATGCACGTGCGCTTTCCTCCAGAGCTGCAGCAGTAGTGTCACGCTTCCTGTCACGTGGATCAAGGGATCTGTGGCTTTCCCTCGAGGCTGTCCCTCGAGGCTTTCCCACGAGGCTTTCCCACAGGGCTGTGCCACGTGCCACCTTGGTGTGAGTCGATCCTCGGCGTGAAAGACGAGCCGGTGAAGGGAAAAGAGGTTCCTCTGGAATGGACTGAGACATCTGGGGGACTCTTGGAATGGTGGCACGACCCTGGAGTTCCTCTCGCCGTTCCTGTTGAGAGGGCCTCCTCTTGAGATGCGACGGGAACGCCGGGAACTCTTTCCCGACGAAGCAGGGAAAGGATCCCTCATCTCGAGCTACGAGGCGGAAACGGGGCTCCTCTGGATGTGGGCGGGACCCTCGTGATTCCTCTCGAGTGGAGACGGGTATGTCGGGGAACTTCTGGATTTGCACCAAGGGTGTGAAGGACCCTTTCGAAGTTCCAGAGGGGAGGTGTGATCAGCCTCGTGACGCCTCAGCGGAAATGGGCCTCATCTCGCCTGGAGGGGAGAATCTCCTGGATTTTCTCGAGTTGCGGCAGGTCTTCTCGAGTTACGACGGGGACCTCAGGGACCCGCTCTGGTGGCCTCAGGAAAGGCCAGTCCCCATGCGAGTTGCTAGGGGACCTCTCGGGATTCCTCTCCCGTCCATGCCGGGGCCTCAGTCCTTGTGTGGAGTCGGGGCCGGAACCTGAGGATTCCTCTCCAGTGTTGCCATGGATCTTGGGGTGCTTCTGAGTCTCCCCAGGGGAGTCAGGCCTCGTCTCGAGTGGGGGCATGCCCGTGTGCTTTCGTCCCGAGCTGCAGCAGTAGTGTCACGCTTCCTGTCACGTGGATCAAGGGATCTGTGGCTTTCCCTCGAGGCTGTCCCTCGAGGCTTTCCCACGAGGCTTTCCCACAGGGCTGTGCCACGTGCCACCTTGGTGTGAGTCGATCCTCGGCGTGAAAGACGAGCCGGTGAAGGGAAAAGAGGTTCCTCTGGAATGGACTGAGACATCTGGGGGACTCTTGGAATGGTGGCACGACCCTGGAGTTCCTCTCGCCGTTCCTGTTGAGAGGGCCTCCTCTTGAGATGCGACGGGAACGCCGGGAACTCTTTCCCGACGAAGCAGGGAAAGGATCCCTCATCTCGAGCTACGAGGCGGAAACGGGGCTCCTCTCGATGTGGGCGGGACCCTCGTGATTCCTCTCGAGTGGAGACGGCTAGGTCGGGGAACTTCTGGATTTGCACCAAGGGTGTGAAGGACCCTTTCGAAGTTCCAGAGGGGAGGTGTGATCAGCCTCGAGACGCCTCAGCGGAAATGGGCCTCATCTCGCCTGGAGGGGAGAACCTCCTGGATTTTCTCGAGTTGCGGCAGGTCTTCTCGAGTTACGACGGGGACCTCAGGGACCCGCTCTGGTGGCCTCAGGAAAGGCCAGTCCCCATGCGAGTTGCTAGGGGACCTCTCGGGATTCCTCTCCCGTCCATGCCGGGGCCTCAGTCCTTGTGTGGAGTCGGGGCCGGAACCTGAGGATTCCTCTCCAGTGTTGCCATGGATCTTGGGGTGCTTCTGAGTCTCCCCAGGGGAGTCAGGCCTCGTCTCGAGTGGGGGCATGCACGTGCGCTTTCCTCCCGAGCTGCAGCAGTAGTGTCACGCTTCCTGTCACGTGGATCAAGGGATCTGTGGCTTTCCCTCGAGGCTGTCCCTCGAGGCTTTCCCACGAGGCTTTCCCACAGGGCTGTGCCACGTGCCACCTTGGTGTGAGTCGATCCTCGGCGTGAAAGACGAGCCGGTGAAGGGAAAAGAGGTTCCTCTGGAATGGACTGAGACATCTGGGGGACTCTTGGAATGGTGGCACGACCCTGGAGTTCCTCTCGCCGTTCCTGTTGAGAGGGCCTCCTCTTGAGATGCGACGGGAACGCCGGGAACTCTTTCCCGACGAAGCAGGGAAAGGATCCCTCATCTCGAGCTACGAGGCGGAAACGGGGCTCCTCTGGATGTGGGCGGGACCCTCGTGATTCCTCTCGAGTGGAGACGGCTAGGTCGGGGAACTTCTGGATTTGCACCAAGGGTGTGAAGGACCCTTTCGAAGTTCCAGAGGGGAGGTGTGATCAGCCTCGAGACGCCTCAGCGGAAATGGGCCTCATCTCGCCTGGAGGGGAGAACCTCCTGGATTTTCTCGAGTTGCGGCAGGTCTTCTCGAGTTACGACGGGGACCTCAGGGACCCGCTCTGGTGGCCTCAGGAAAGGCCAGTCCCCATGCGAGTTGCTAGGGGACCTCTCGGGATTCCTCTCCCGTCCATGCCGGGGCCTCAGTCCTTGTGTGGAGTCGGGGCCGGAACCTGAGGATTCCTCTCCAGTGTTGCCATGGATCTTGGGGTGCTTCTGAGTCTCCCCAGGGGAGTCAGGCCTCGTCTCGAGTGGGGGCATGCACGTGCGCTTTCCTCCCGAGCTGCAGCAGTAGTGTCACGCTTCCTGTCACGTGGATCAAGGGATCTGTGGCTTTCCCTCGAGGCTGTCCCTCGAGGCTTTCCCACGAGGCTTTCCCACAGGGCTGTGCCACGTGCCACCTTGGTGTGAGTCGATCCTCGGCGTGAAAGACGAGCCGGTGAAGGGAAAAGAGGTTCCTCTGGAATGGACTGAGACATCGGGGGGACTCTTGGAATGGTGGCACGACCCTGGAGTTCCTCTCGCCGTTCCTGTTGAGAGGGCCTCCTCTTGAGATGCGACGGGAACGCCGGGAACTCTTTCCCGACGAAGCAGGGAAAGGATCCCTCATCTCGAGCTACGAGGCGGAAACGGGGCTCCTCTGGATGTGGGCGGGACCCTCGTGATTCCTCTCGAGTGGAGACGGCTAGGTCGGGGAACTTCTGGATTTGCACCAAGGGTGTGAAGGACCCTTTCGAAGTTCCAGAGGTGAGGTGTGATCAGCCTCGAGACGCCTCAGCGGAAATGCGCCTCATCTCGCCTGGAGGGGAGAACCTCCTGGATTTTCTCGAGTTGCGGCAGGTCTTCTCGAGTTACGACGGGGACCTCAGGAACGCGCTCTGGTGGCCTCAGGATAGGCCAGTCCCCATGCGAGTTGCTAGGGGACCTCTCGGGATTCCTCTCCCGTCCATGCCGGGGCCTCAGTCCTTGTGTGGAGTCGGGGCCGGAACCTGAGGATTCCTCTCCAGTGTTGCCATGGATCTTGGGGTGCCTCTGAGTCTCCCCAGGGGAGTCAGGCCTCGTCTCGAGTGGGGGCATGCACGTGCGCTTTCCTCCCGAGCTGCAGCAGTAGTGTCACGCTTCCTGTCACGTGGATCAAGGGATCTGTGGCTTTCCCTCGAGGCTGTCCCTCGAGGCTTTCCCACGAGGCTTTCCCACAGGGCTGTGCCACGTGCCACCTTGGTGTGAGTCGATCCTCGGCGTGAAAGACGAGCCGGTGAAGGGAAAAGAGGTTCCTCTGGAATGGACTGAGACATCTGGGGGACTCTTGGAATGGTGGCACGACCCTGGAGTTCCTCTCGCCGTTCCTGTTGAGAGGGCCTCCTCTTGAGATGCGACGGGAACGCCGGGAACTCTTTCCCGACGAAGCAGGGAAAGGATCCCTCATCTCGAGCTACGAGGCGGAAACGGGGCTCCTCTCGATGTGGGCGGGACCCTCGTGATTCCTCTCGAGTGGAGACGGCTAGGTCGGGGAACTTCTGGATGTGCACCAAGGGTGTGTAGGACCCTTTCGAAGTTCCAGAGGGGAGGTGTGATCAGCCTCGAGACGCCTCAGCGGAAATGGGCCTCATCTCGCCTGGAGGGTGAACCTCCGGGATTTTCTCGAGTTGCGGCAGGTCTTCTCGAGTTACGACGGGGACCTCAGGGACCCGCTCTGGTGGCCTCAGGAAAGGCCAGTCCCCATGCGAGTTGCTAGGGGACCTCTCGGGATTCCTCTCCCGTCCATGCCGGGGCCTCAGTCCTTGTGTGGAGTCGGGGCCAGAACCTGAGGATTCCTCTCCAGTGTTGCCATGGATCTTGGGGTGCTTCTGAGTCTCCCCAGGGGAGTCAGGCCTCGTCTCGAGTGGGGGCATGCCCGTGCGCTTTCCTCCCGAGCTGCAGCAGTAGTGTCACGCTTCCTGTCACGTGGATCAAGGGATCTGTGGCTTTCCCTCGAGGCTGTCCCTCGAGGCTTTCCCACGAGGCTTTCCCACAGGGCTGTGCCGCGTGCCACCTTGGTGTGAGTCGATCCTCGGCGTGAAAGACGAGCCGGTGAAGGGAAAAGAGGTTCCTCTGGAATGGACTGAGACATCTGGGGGACTCTTGGAATGGTGGCACGGCCCTGGAGTTCCTCTCGCCGTTCCTGTTGAGAGGGCCTCCTCTTGAGATGCGACGGGAACGCCGGGAACTCTTTCCCGACGAAGCAGGGAAAGAATCCCTCATCTCGAGCTACGAGGCGGAAACGGGGCTCCTCTGGATGTGGGCGGGACCCTCGTGATTCCTCTCGAGTGGAGACGGCTAGGTCGGGGAACTTCTGGATTTGCACCAAGGGTGTGAAGGACCCTTTCGAAGTTCCAGAGGGGAGGTGTGATCAGCCTCGAGACGCCTCAGCGGAAATGGGCCTCATCTCGCCTGGAGGGGAGAACCTCCTGGATTTTCTCGAGTTGCGGCAGGTCTTCTCGAGTTACGACGGGGACCTCAGGGACCCGCTCTGGTGGCCTCAGGAAAGGCCAGTCCCCATGCGAGTTGCTAGGGGACCTCTCGGGATTCCTCTCCCGTCCATGCCGGGGCCCCAGTCCTTGTGTGGAGTCGGGGCCGGAACCTGAGGATTCCTCTCCAGTGTTGCCATGGATCTTGGGGTGCTTCTGAGTCTCCCCAGGGGAGTCAGGCCTCGTCTCGAGTGGGGGCATGCACGTGCGCTTTCCTCCCGAGCTGCAGCAGTAGTGTCACGCTTCCTGTCACGTGGATCAAGGGATCTGTGGCTTTCCCTCGAGGCTGTCCCTCGAGGCTTTCCCACGAGGCTTTCCCACAGGGCTGTGCCACGTGCCACCTTGGTGTGAGTCGATCCTCGGCGTGAAAGACGAGCCGGTGAAGGGAAAAGAGGTTCCTCTGGAATGGACTGAGACATCTGGGGGACTCTTGGAATGGTGGCACGACCCTGGAGTTCCTCTCGCCGTTCCTGTTGAGAGGGCCTCCTCTTGAGATGCGACGGGAACGCCGGGAACTCTTTCCCGACGAAGCAGGGAAAGGATCCCTCATCTCGAGCTACGAGGCGGAAACGGGGCTCCTCTGGATGTGGGCGGGACCCTCGTGATTCCTCTCGAGTGGAGACGGCTAGGTCGGGGAACTTCTGGATTTGCACCAAGGGTGTGAAGGACCCTTTCGAAGTTCCAGAGGGGAGGTGTGATCAGCCTCGAGACGCCTCAGCGGAAATGGGCCTCATCTCGCCTGGAGGGGAGAACCTCTTGGATTTTCTCGAGTTGCGGCAGGTCTTCTCGAGTTACGACGGGGACCTCAGGGACCCGCTCTGGTGGCCTCAGGAAAGGCCAGTCCCCATGCGAGTTGCTAGGGGACCTCTCGGGATTCCTCTCCCGTCCATGCCGGGGCCTCAGTCCTTGTGTGGAGTCGGGGCCGGAACCTGAGGATTCCTCTCCAGTGTTGCCATGGATCTTGGGGTGCTTCTGAGTCTCCCCAGGGGAGTCAGGCCTCGTCTCGAGTGGGGGCATGCCCGTGCGCTTTCGTCCCGAGCTGCAGCAGTAGTGTCACGCTTCCTGTCACGTGGATCAAGGGATCTGTGGCTTTCCCTCGAGGCTGTCCCTCGAGGCTTTCCCACGAGGCTTTCCCACAGGGCTGTGCCACGTGCCACCTTGGTGTGAGTCGATCCTCGGCGTGAAAGACGAGCCGGTGAAGGGAAAAGAGGTTCCTGTGGAATGGACTGAGACATCTGGGGGACTCTTGGAATGGTGGCACGACCCTGGAGTTCCTCTCGCCATTCCTGTTGAGAGGGCCTCCTCTTGAGATGCGACGGGAACGCCGGGAACTCTTTCCCGACGAAGCAGGGAAAGGATCCCTCATCTCGAGCTACGAGGCGGAAACGGGGCTCCTCTGGATGTGGGCGGGACCCTCGTGATTCCTCTCGAGTGGAGACGGGTATGTCGGGGAACTTCTGGATTTGCACCAAGGGTGTGTAGGACCCTTTCGAAGTTCCAGAGGGGAGGTGTGATCAGCCTCGAGACGCCTCAGCGGAAATGGGCCTCATCTCGCCTGTAGGGTGAACCTCCGGGATTTTCTCGAGTTGCGGCAGGTCTTCTCGAGTTACGACGGGGACCTCAGGGACCCGCTCTGGTGGCCTCAGGAAAGGCCAGTCCCCATGCGAGTTGCTAGGGGACGTCTCGGGATTCCTCTCCCGTCCATGCCGGGGCCTCAGTCCTTGTGTGGAGTCGGGGCCAGAACCTGAGGATTCCTCTCCAGTGTTGCCATGGATCTTGGGGTGCTTCTGAGTCTCCCCAGGGGAGTCAGGCCTCGTCTCGAGTGGGGGCATGCACGTGCGCTTTCCTCCCGAGCTGCAGCAGTAGTGTCACGCTTCCTGTCACGTGGATCAAGGGATCTGTGGCTTTCCCTCGAGGCTGTCCCTCGAGGCTTTCCCACGAGGCTTTCCCACAGGGCTGTGCCACGTGCCACCTTGGTGTGAGTCGATCCTCGGCGTGAAAGACGAGCCGGTGAAGGGAAAAGAGGTTCCTCTGGAATGGACTGAGACATCTGGGGGACTCTTGGAATGGTGGCACGGCCCTGGAGTTCCTCTCGCCGTTCCTGTTGAGAGGGCCTCCTCTTGAGATGCGACGGGAACGCCGGGAACTCTTTCCCGACGAAGCAGGGAAAGGATCCCTCATCTCGAGCTACGAGGCGGAAACGGGGCTCCTCTGGATGTGGGCGGGACCCTCGTGATTCCTCTCGAGTGGAGACGGGTATGTCGGGGAACTTCTGGATTTGCACCAAGGGTGTGAAGGACCCTTTCGAAGTTCCAGAGGGGAGGTGTGATCAGCCTCGAGACGCCTCAGCGGAAATGGGCCTCATCTCGCCTGGAGGGGAGAACCTCCTGGATTTTCTCGAGTTGCGGCAAGTCTTCTCGAGTTACGACGGGGACCTCAGGGACCCGCTCTGGTGGCCTCAGGAAAGGCCAGTCCCCATGCGAGTTGCTAGGGGACCTCTCGGGATTCCTCTCCCGTCCATGCCGGGGCCTCAGTCCTTGTGTGGAGTCGGGGCCGGAACCTGAGGATTCCTCTCCAGTGTTGCCATGGATCTTGGGGTGCTTCTGAGTCTCCCCAGGGGAGTCAGGCCTCGTCTCGAGTGGGGGCATGCCCGTGCGCTTTCCTCCCGAGCTGCAGCAGTAGTGTCACGCTTCCTGTCACGTGGATCAAGGGATCTGTGGCTTTCCCTCGAGGCTGTCCCTCGAGGCTTTCCCACGAGGCTTTCCCACAGGGCTGTGCCACGTGCCACCTTGGTGTGAGTCGATCCTCGGCGTGAAAGACGAGCCGGTGAAGGGAAAAGAGGTTCCTCTGGAATGGACTGAGACATCTGGGGGACTCTTGGAATGGTGGCACGACCCTGGAGTTCCTCTCGACGTTCCTGTTGAGAGGGCCTCCTCTTGAGACGCGACGGGAACGCCGGGAACTCTTTCCCGACGAAGCAGGGAAAGGATCCCTCATCTCGAGCTACGAGGCGGAAACGGGGCTCCTCTGGATGTGGGCGGGACCCTCGTGATTCCTCTCGAGTGGAGACGGGTATGTCGGGGAACTTCTGGATTTGCACCAAGGGTGTGAAGGACCCTTTCGAAGTTCCAGAGGGGAGGTGTGATCAGCCTCGAGACGCCTCAGCGGAAATGGGCCTCATCTCGCCTGGAGGGGAGAACCTCCTGGATTTACTCGAGTTGCGGCAGGTCTTCTCGAGTTACGACGGGGACCTCAGGGACCCGCTCTGGTGGCCTCAGGAAAGGCCAGTCCCCATGCGAGTTGCTAGGGGACCTCTCGGGATTCCTCTCCCGTCCATGCCGGGGCCTCAGTCCTTGTGTGGAGTCGGGGCCGGAACCTGAGGATTCCTCTCCAGTGTTGCCATGGATCTTGGGGTGCTTCTGAGTCTCCCCAGGGGAGTCAGGCCTCGTCTCGAGTGGGGGCATGCCCGTGCGCTTTCGTCCCGAGCTGCAGCAGTAGTGTCACGCTTCCTGTCACGTGGATCAAGGGATCTGTGGCATTCCCTCGAGGCTGTCCCTTGAGGCTTTCCCACGAGGTTTTCCCACAGGGCTGTGCCACGTGCCACCTTGGTGTGAATCGATCCTCGGCGTGAAAGACGAGCTGGTGAAGGGAAAAGAGGTTCCTCTGGAATGGACTGAGACATCTGGGGGACTCTTGGAATGGTGGCACGACCCTGGAGTTCCTCTCGCCGTTCCTGTTGAGAGGGCCTCCTCTTGAGATGCGACGGGAACGCCGGGAACTCTTTCCCGACGAAGCAGGGAAAGGATCCCTCATCTCGAGCTACGAGGCGGAAACGGGGCTCCTCTGGATGTGGGCGGGACCCTCGTGATTCCTCTCGAGTGGAGACGGCTAGGTCGGGGAACTTTTGGATTTGCACCAAGGGTGTGAAGGACCCTTTCGAAGTTCCAGAGGGGAGGTGTGATCAGCCTCGAGACGCCTCAGCGGAAATGGGCCTCATCTCGCCTGGAGGGGAGAACCTCCTGGATTTTCTCGAGTTGCGGCAGGTCTTCTCGAGTTACGACGGGGACCTCAGGGACCCGCTCTGGTGGCCTCAGGAAAGGCCAGTCCCCATGCGAGTTGCTAGGGGACCTCTCGGGATTCCTCTCCCGTCCATGCCGGGGCCTCAGTCCTTGTGTGGAGTCGGGGCCAGAACCTGAGGATTCCTCTCCAGTGTTGCCATGGATCTTGGGGTGCTTCTGAGTCTCCCCAGGGGAGTCAGGCCTCGTCTCGAGTGGGGGCATGCCCGTGCGCTTTCCTCCCGAGCTGCAGAAGTAGTGTCACGCTTCCTGTCACGTGGATCAAGGGATCTGTGGCTTTCCCTCGAGGCTGTCCCTCGAGGCTTTCCCACGAGGCTTTCCCACAGGGCTGTGCCACGTGCCACCTTGGTGTGAGTCGATCCTCGGCGTGAAAGACGAGCCGGTGAAGGGAAAAGAGGTTCCTCTGGAATGGACTGAGACATCTGGGGGACTCTTGGAATGGTGGCACGACCCTGGAGTTCCTCTCGCCGTTCCTGTTGAGAGGGCCTCCTCTTGAGATGCGACGGGAACGCCGGGAACTCTTTCCCGACGAAGCAGGGAAAGAATCCCTCATCTCGAGCTACGAGGCGGAAACGGGGCTCCTCTGGATGTGGGCGGGACCCTCGTGATTCCTCTCGAGTGGAGACGGGTATGTCGGGGAACTTCTGGATTTGCACCAAGGGTGTGAAGGACCCTTTCGAAGTTCCAGAGGGGAGGTGTGATCAGCCTCGAGACGCCTCAGCGGAAATGGGCCTCATCTCGCCTGGAGGGGAGAACCTCCTGGATTTTCTCGAGTTGCGGCAGGTCTTCTCGAGTTACGACGGGGACCTCAGGGACCCGCTCTGGTGGCCTCAGGAAATGCCAGTTCCCATGCGAGTTGCTAGGGGACCTCTCGGGATTCCTCTCCCGTCCATGCCGGGGCCTCAGTCCTTGTGTGGAGTCGGGGCCGGAACCTGAGGATTCCTCTCCAGTGTTGCCATGGATCTTGGGGTGCTCCTGAGTCTCCCCAGGGGAGTCAGGCCTCGTCTCGAGTGGGGGCATGCACGTGCGCTTTTCTCCAGAGCTGCAGCAGTAGTGTCACGCTTCCTGTCACGTGGCTCAAGGGATCTGTGGCTTTCCCTCGAGGCTGTCCCTCGAGGCTTTCCCACGAGGGTTTCCCACAGGGCTGTGCAACGTGCCACCTTGGTGTGAGTCGATCCTCGGCGTGAAAGACGAGCTGGTGAAGGGAAAAGAGGTTCCTCTGGAATGGACTGAGACATCTGGGGGACTGTTGGAATGGTGGCACGACCCTGGAGTTCCTCTCGCCGTTCCTGTTGAGAGGGCCTCCTCTTGAGATGCGACGGGAACGCCGGGAACTCTTTCCCGACGAAGCAGGGAAAGGATCCCTCATCTCGAGCTACGAGGCGGAAACGGGGCTCCTCTGGATGTGGGCGGGACCCTCGTGATTCCTCTCGAGTGGAGACGGGTATGTCGGGGAACTTCTGGATTTGCACCAAGGGTGTGAAGGACCCTTTCGAAGTTCCAGAGGGGAGGTGTGATCAGCCTCGAGACGCCTCAGCGGAAATGGGCCTCATCTCGCCTGGAGGGGAGAACCTCCTGGATTTTCTCGAGTTGCGGCAGGTCTTCTCGAGTTACGACGGGGACCTCAGGGACCCGCTCTGGTGGCCTCAGGAAAGGCCAGTCCCCATGCGAGTTGCTAGGGGACCTCTCGGGATTCCTCTCCCGTCCATGCCGGGGCCTCAGTCCTTGTGTGGAGTCGGGGCCGGAACCTGAGGATTCCTCTCCAGTGTTGCCATGGATCTTGGGGTGCTTCTGAGTCTCCCCAGGGGAGTCAGGCCTCGTCTCGAGTGGGGGCATGCACGTGCGCTTTCCTCCCGAGCTGCAGCAGTAGTGTCACGCTTCCTGTCACGTGGATCAAGGGATCTGTGGCTTTCCCTCGAGGCTGTCCCTCGAGGCTTTCCCACGAGGCTTTCCCACAGGGCTGTGCCACGTGCCACCTTGGTGTGAGTCGATCCTCGGCGTGAAAGACGAGCCGGTGAAGGGAAAAGAGGTTCCTCTGGAATGGACTGAGACATTTGGGGGACTCTTGGAATGGTGGCACGACCCTGGAGTTCCTCTCGCCGTTCCTGTTGAGAGGGCCTCCTCTTGAGATGCGACGGGAACGCCGGGAACTCTTTCCCGACGAAGCAGGGAAAGGATCCCTCATCTCGAGCTACGAGGCGGAAACGGGGCTCCTCTGGATGTGGGCGGGACCCTCGTGATTCCTCTCGAGTGGAGACGGGTATGTCGGGGAACTTCTGGATTTGCACCAAGGGTGTGAAGGACCCTTTCGAAGTTCCAGAGGGGAGGTGTGATCAGCCTCGAGACGCCTCAGCGGAAATGGGCCTCATCTCGCCTGGAGGGGAGAACCTCCTGGATTTTCTCGAGTTGCGGCAGGTCTTCTCGAGTTACGACGGGGACCTCAGGGACCCGCTCTGGTGGCCTCAGGAAAGGCCAGTCCCCATGCGAGTTGCTAGGGGACCTCTTGGGATTCCTCTCCCGTCCATGCCGGGACCTCAGTCCTTGTGTGGAGTCGGGGCCAGAACCTGAGGATTCCTCTCCAGTGTTGCCATGGATCTTGGGGTGCTTCTGAGGCTCCCCAGGGGAGTCAGGCCTCGTCTCGAGTGGGGGCATGCCCGTGCGCTTTCCTCCCGAGCTGCAGCAGTAGTGTCACGCTTCCTGTCACGTGGATCAAGGGATCTGTGGCTTTCCCTCGAGGCTGTCCCTCGAGGCTTTCCCACGAGGCTTTCCCACAGGGCTGTGCCACATGCCACCTTGGTGTGAGTCGATCCTCGGCGTGAAAGACGAGCCGGTGAAGGGAAAAGAGGTTCCTCTGGAATGGACTGAGACATCTGGGGGACTCTTGGAATGGTGGCACGGCCCTGGAGTTCCTCTCGCCGTTCCTGTTGAGAGGGCCTCCTCTTGAGATGCGACGGGAACGCCGGGAACTCTTTCCCGACGAAGCAGGGAAAGGATCCCTCATCTCGAGCTACGAGGCGGAAACGGGGCTCCTCTGGATGTGGGCGGGACCCTCGTGATTCCTCTCGAGTGGAGACGGGTATGTCGGGGAACTTCTGGATTTGCACCAAGGGTGTGAAGCACCCTTTCGAAGTTCCAGAGGTGAGGTGTGATCAGCCTCGAGACACCTCAGCGGAAATGGGCCTCATCTCGCCTGGAGGGGAGAACCTCCTGGATTTTCTCGAGTTGCGGCAGGTCTTCTCGAGTTACGACGGGGACCTCAGGGACCCGCTCTGGTGGCCTCAGGAAAGGCCAGTCCCCATGCGAGTTGCTAGGGGACCTCTTGGGATTCCTCTCCCGTCCATGCCGGGACCTCAGTCCTTGTGTGGAGTCGGGGCCAGAACCTGAGGATTCCTCTCCAGTGTTGCCATGGATCTTGGGGTGCTTCTGAGGCTCCCCAGGGGAGTCAGGCCTCGTCTCGAGTGGGGGCATGCCCGTGCGCTTTCCTCCCGAGCTGCAGCAGTAGTGTCACGCTTCCTGTCACGTGGATCAAGGGATCTGTGGCTTTCCCTCGAGGCTGTCCCTCGAGGCTTTCCCACGGGGCTTTCCCACAGGGCTGTGCCACGTGCCACCTTGGTGTGAGTCGATCCTCGGCGTGAAAGACGAGCCGGTGAAGGGAAAAGAGGTTCCTCTGGAATGGACTGAGACATCTGGGGGACTCTTGGAATGGTGGCATGGCCCTGGAGTTCCTCTCGCCGTTCCTGTTGAGAGGGCCTCCTCTTGAGATGCGACGGGAACGCCGGGAACTCTTTCCCGACGAAGCAGGGAAAGGATCCCTCATCTCGAGCTACGAGGCGGAAACGGGGCTCCTCTGGATGTGGGCGGGACCCTCGTGATTCCTCTCGAGTGGATACGGGTATGTCGGGGAACTTCTGGATTTGCACCAAGGGTGTGAAGGACCCTTTCGAAGTTCCAGAGGGGAGGTGTGATCAGCCTCGAGACGCCTCAGCGGAAATGGGCCTCATCTCGCCTGGAGGGGAGAACCTCCTGGATTTTCTCGAGTTGCGGCAGGTCTTCTCGAGTTACGACGGGGACCTCAGGGACCCGCTCTGGTGGCCTCAGGAAAGGCCAGTCCCCATGCGAGTTGCTAGGGGACCTCTCGGGATTCCTCTCCCGTCCATGCCGGGGCCTCAGTCCTTGTGTGGAGTCGGGGCCGGAACCTGAGGATTCCTCTCCAGTGTTGCCATGGATCTTGGGGTGCTTCTGAGTCTCCCCAGGGGAGTCAGGCCTCGTCTCGAGTGGGGGCATGCACGTGCGCTTTCCTCCCGAGCTGCAGCAGTAGTGTCACGCTTCCTGTCACGTGGATCAAGGGATCTGGGGCTTTCCCTCGAGGCTGTCCCTCGAGGCTTTCACACGAGGCTTTCCCACAGGGCTGTGCCACGTGCCACCTCGGTGTGAGTCGATCCTCGGCGTGAAAGACGAGCCGGTGAAGGGAAAAGAGGTTCCTCTGGAATGGACTGAGACATCTGGGGGACTCTTGGAATGGTGGCACGACCCTGCAGTTCCTCTCGCCGTTCCTTTTGAGAGGGCCTCCTCTTGAGATGCGACGGGAACGCCGGGAACTCTTTCCCGACGAAGCAGGGAAAGGATCCCTCATCTCGAGCTACGAGGCGGAAACGGGGCTCCTCTGGATGTGGGCGGGACCCTCGTGATTCCTCTCGAGTGGAGACGGGTATGTCGGGGAACTTCTTGATTTGCACCAAGGGTGTGAAGGACCCTTTCGAAGTTCCAGAGGTGAGGTGTGATCAGCCTCGAGACGCCTCAGCGGAATTGGGCCTCATCTCGCCTGGAGGGGGGAACCTCCTGGATTTTCTCGAGTTGCGGCAGGTCTTCTCGAGTTACGACGGGGACCTCAGGGACCCGCTCTGGTGGCCTCAGGAAAGGCCAGTCCCCATGCGAGTTGCTAGGGGACCTCTCGGGATTCCTCTCCCGTCCATGCCGGGGCCTCAGTCCTTGTGTGGAGTCGGGGCCGGAACCTGAGGATTCCTCTCCAGTGTTGCCATGGATCTTGGGGTGCTCCTGAGTCTCCCCAGGGGAGTCAGGCCTCGTCTCGAGTGGGGGCATGCACGTGCGTTTTTCTCCAGAGCTGCAGCAGTAGTGTCACGCTTCCTGTCACGTGGATCAAGGGATCTGTGGCTTTCCCTCGAGGCTGTCCCTCGAGGCTTTCCCACGAGGGTTTCCCACAGGGCTGTGCAACGTGCCACCTTGGTGTGAGTCGATCCTCGGCGTGAAAGACGAGCCGGTGAAGGGAAAAGAGGTTCCTCTGGAATGGACTGAGACATCTGGGGGACTCTTGGAATGGTGGCACGACCCTGGAGTTCCTCTCGCCGTTCCTGTTGAGAGGGCCTCCTCTTGAGATGCGACGGGAACGCCGGGAACTCTTTCCCGACGAAGCAGGGAAAGGATCCCTCATCTCGAGCTACGAGGCGGAAACGGGGCTCCTCTGGATGTGGGCGGGACCCTCGTGATTCCTCTCGAGTGGAGACGGGTATGTCGGGGAACTTCTGGATTTGCACCAAGGGTGTGAAGGACCCTTTCGAAGTTCCAGAGGGGAGGTGTGATCAGCCTCGAGACGCCTCAGCGGAAATGGGCCTCATCTCGCCTGGAGGGGAGAACCTCCTGGATTTTCTCGAGTTGCGGCAGGTCTTCTCGAGTTACGACGGGGACCTCAGGGACCCGCTCTGGTGGCCTCAGGAAAGGGCAGTCCCCATGCGAGTTGCTAGGGGACCTCTCGGGATTCCTCTCCCGTCCATGCCGGGGCCTCAGTCCTTGTGTGGAGTCGGGGCCGGAACCTGAGGATTCCTCTCCAGTGTTGCCATGGATCTTGGGGTGCTTCTGAGTCTCCCCAGGGGAGTCAGGCCTCGTCTCGAGTGGGGGCATGCCCGTGCGCTTTCCTCCGGAGCTGCAGCAGTAGTGTCACGCTTCCTGTCACGTGGATCAAGGGATCTGTGGCTTTCCCTCGAGGCTGTCCCTCGAGGCTTTCCCACGAGGCTTTCCCACAGGGCTGTGCCACGTGCCACCTTGGTGTGAGTCGATCCTCGGCGTGAAAGACGAGCCGGTGAAGGGAAAAGAGGTTCCTCTGGAATGGACTGAGACATCTGGGGGACTCTTGGAATGGTGGCACGACCCTGGAGTTCCTCTCGCCGTTCCTGTTGAGAGGGCCTCCTCTTGAGATGCGACGGGAACGCCGGGAACTCTTTCCCGACGAAGCAGGGAAAGGATCCCTCATCTCGAGCTACGAGGCGGAAACGGGGCTCCTCTGGATGTGGGCGGGACCCTCGTGATTCCTCTCGAGTGGAGACGGGTATGTCGGGGAACTTCTGGATTTGCACCAAGGGTGTGAAGGACCCTTTCGAAGTTCCAGAGGGGAGGTGTGATCAGCCTCGAGACGCCTCAGCGGAAATGGGCCTCATCTCGCCTGGAGGGGAGAACCTCCTGGATTTTCTCGAGTTGCGGCAGGTCTTCTCGAGTTACGACGGGGACCTCAGGGACCCGCTCTGGTGGCCTCAGGAAAGGCCAGTCCCCATGCGAGTTGCTAGGGGACCTCTCGGGATTCCTCTCCCGTCCATGCCGGGGCCTCAGTCCTTGTGTGGAGTCGGGGCCGGAACCTGAGGATTCCTCTCCAGTGTTGCCATGGATCTTGGGGTGCTCCTGAGTCTCCCCAGGGGAGTCAGGCCTCGTCTCGAGTGGGGGCATGCACGTGCGTTTTTCTCGAGAGCTGCAGCAGTAGTGTCACGCTTCCTGTCACGTGGATCAAGGGATCTGTGGCTTTCCCTCGAGGCTGTCCCTCGAGGCTTTCCCACGAGGGTTTCCCACAGGGCTGTGCCACGTGCCACCTCGGTGTGAGTCGATCCTCGGCGTGAAAGACGAGCTGGTGAAGGGAAAAGAGGTTCCTCTGGAATGGACTGAGACATCTGGGGGACTCTTGGAATGGTGGCACGACCCTGGAGTTCCTCTCGCCGTTCCTGTTGAGAGGGCCTCCTCTTGAGATGCGACGGGAACGCCGGGAACTCTTTCCCGACGAAGCAGGGAAAGGATCCCTCATCTCGAGCTACGAGGCGGAAACGGGGCTCCTCTGGATGTGGGCGGGACCCTCGTGATTCCTCTCGAGTGGAGACGGGTATGTCGGGGAACTTCTGGATTTGCACCAAGGGTGTGAAGGACCCTTTCGAAGTTCCAGAGGGGAGGTGTGATCAGCCTCGAGACGCCTCAGCGGAAATGGGCCTCATCTCGCCTGGAGGGGAGAACCTCCTGGATTTTCTCGAGTTGCGGCAGGTCTTCTCGAGTTACGACGGGGACCTCAGGGACCCGCTCTGGTGGCCTCAGGAAAGGCCAGTCCCCATGCGAGTTGCTAGGGGACCTCTCGGGATTCCTCTCCCGTCCATGCCGGGGCCTCAGTCTTTGTGTGGAGTCGGGGCCGGAACCTGAGGATTCCTCTCCAGTGTTGCCATGGATCTTGGGGTGCTCCTGAGTCTCCCCAGGGGAGTCAGGCCTCGTCTCGAGTGGGGGCATGCACGTGCGTTTTTCTCCAGAGCTGCAGCAGTAGTGTCACGCTTCCTGTCACGTGGATCAAGGGATCTGTGGCTTTCCCTCGAGGCTGTCCCTCGAGGCTTTCCCACGAGGGTTTCCCACAGGGCTGTGCCACGTGCCACCTTGGTGTGAGTCGATCCTCGGCGTGAAAGACGAGCCGGTGAAGGGAAAAGAGGTTCCTCTGGAATGGACTGAGACATCTGGGGGACTCTTGGAATGGTGGCACGACCCTGGAGTTCCTCTCGCCGTTCCTGTTGAGAGGGCCTCCTCTTGAGATGCGACGGGAACGCCGGGAACTCTTTCCCGACGAAGCAGGGAAAGGATCCCTCATCTCGAGCTACGAGGCGGAAACGGGGCTCCTCTGGATGTGGGCGGGACCCTCGTGATTCCTCTCGAGTGGAGACGGGTATGTCGGGGAACTTCTGGATTTGCACCAAGGGTGTGAAGGACCCTTTCGAAGTTCCAGAGGGGAGGTGTGATCAGCCTCGAGACGCCTCAGCGGAAATGGGCCTCATCTCGCCTGGAGGGGAGAACCTCCTGGATTTTCTCGAGTTGCGGCAGGTCTTCTCGAGTTACGACGGGGACCTCAGGGACCCGCTCTGGTGGCCTCAGGAAAGGCCAGTCCCCATGCGAGTTGCTAGGGGACCTCTCGGGATTCCTCTCCCGTCCATGCCGGGGCCTCAGTCCTTGTGTGGAGTCGGGGCCGGAACCTGAGGATTCCTCTCCAGTGTTGCCATGGATCTTGGGGTGCTCCTGAGTCTCCCCAGGGGAGTCAGGCCTCGTCTCGAGTGGGGGCATGCACGTGCGTTTTTCTCGAGAGCTGCAGCAGTAGTGTCACGCTTCCTGTCACGTGGATCAAGGGATCTGTGGCTTTCCCTCGAGGCTGTCCCTCGAGGCTTTCCCACGAGGGTTTCCCACAGGGCTGTGCCACGTGCCACCTCGGTGTGAGTCGATCCTCGGCGTGAAAGACGAGCTGGTGAAGGGAAAAGAGGTTCCTCTGGAATGGACTGAGACATCTGGGGGACTCTTGGAATGGTGGCACGACCCTGGAGATCCTCTCGCCGTTCCTGTTGAGAGGGCCTCCTCTTGAGATGCGACGGGAACGCCGGGAACTCTTTCCCGACGAAGCAGGGAAAGGATCCCTCATCTCGAGCTACGAGGCGGAAACGGGGCTCCTCTGGATGTGGGCGGGACCCTCGTGATTCCTCTCGAGTGGAGACGGGTATGTCGGGGAACTTCTGGATTTGCACCAAGGGTGTGAAGGACCCTTTCGAAGTTCCAGAGGGGAGGTGTGATCAGCCTCGAGACGCCTCAGCGGAAATGGGCCTCATCTCGCCTGGAGGGGAGAACCTCCTGGATTTTCTCGAGTTGCGGCAGGTCTTCTCGAGTTACGACGGGGACCTCAGGGACCCGCTCTGGTGGCCTCAGGAAAGGCCAGTCCCCATGCGAGTTGCTAGGGGACCTCTCGGGATTCCTCTCCCGTCCATGCCGGGGCCTCAGTCTTTGTGTGGAGTCGGGGCCGGAACCTGAGGATTCCTCTCCAGTGTTGCCATGGATCTTGGGGTGCTCCTGAGTCTCCCCAGGGGAGTCAGGCCTCGTCTCGAGTGGGGGCATGCACGTGCGTTTTTCTCCAGAGCTGCAGCAGTAGTGTCACGCTTCCTGTCACGTGGATCAAGGGATCTGTGGCTTTCCCTCGAGGCTGTCCCTCGAGGCTTTCCCACGAGGGTTTCCCACAGGGCTGTGCAACGTGCCACCTTGGTCTGAGTCGATCCTCGGCGTGAAAGACGAGCTGGTGAAGGGAAAAGAGGTTCCTCTGGAATGGACTGAGACATCTGGGGGACTCTTGGAATGGTGGCACGACCCTGGAGTTCCTCTCGCCGTTCCTGTTGAGAGGGCCTCCTCTTGAGATGCGACGGGAACGCCGGGAACTCTTTCCCGACGAAGCAGGGAAAGGATCCCTCATCTCGAGCTACGAGGCGGAAACGGGGCTCCTCTGGATGTGGGCGGGACCCTCGTGATTCCTCTCGAGTGGAGACGGGTATGTCGGGGAACTTCTGGATTTGCACCAAGGGTGTGAAGGACCCTTTCGAAGTTCCAGAGGGGAGGTGTGATCAGCCTCGAGACGCCTCAGCGGAAATGGGCCTCATCTCGCCTGGAGGGGAGAACCTCCTGGATTTTCTCGAGTTGCGGCAGGTCTTCTCGAGTTACGACGGGGACCTCAGGGACCCGCTCTGGTGGCCTCAGGAAAGGCCAGTCCCCATGCGAGTTGCTAGGGGACCTCTCGGGATTCCTCTCCCGTCCATGCCGGGGCCTCAGTCCTTGTGTGGAGTCGGGGCCGGAACCTGAGGATTCCTCTCCAGTGTTGCCATGGATCTTGGGGTGCTTCTGAGTCTCCCCAGGGGAGTCAGGCCTCGTCTCGAGTGGGGGCATGCCCGTGCGCTTTCCTCCGGAGCTGCAGCAGTAGTGTCACGCTTCCTGTCATGTGGATCAAGGGATCTGTGGCTTTCCCTCGAGGCTGTCCCTCGAGGCTTTCCCACGAGGCTTTCCCACAGGGCTGTGCCACGTGCCACCTTGGTGTGAGTCGATCCTCGGCGTGAAAGACGAGCCGGTGAAGGGAAAAGAGGTTCCTCTGGAATGGACTGAGACATCTGGGGGACTCTTGGAATGGTGGCACGGCCCTGGAGTTCCTCTCGCCGTTCCTGTTGAGAGGGCCTCCTCTTGAGATGCGACGGGAACGCCGGGAACTCTTTCCCGACGAAGCAGGGAAAGGATCCCTCATCTCGAGCTACGAGGCGGAAACGGGGCTCCTCTGGATGTGGGCGGGACCCTCGTGATTCCTCTCGAGTGGAGACGGGTATGTCGGGGAACTTCTGGATTTGCACCAAGGGTGTGAAGGACCCTTTCGAAGTTCCAGAGGGGAGGTGTGATCAGCCTCGAGACGCCTCAGCGGAAATGGGCCTCATCTCGCCTGGAGGGGAGAACCTCCTGGATTTTCTCGAGTTGCGGCAGGTCTTCTCGAGTTACGACGGGGACCTCAGGGACCCGCTCTGGTGGCCTCAGGAAAGGCCAGTCCCCATGCGAGTTGCTAGGGGACCTCTCGGGATTCCTCTCCCGTCCATGCCGGGGCCTCAGTCCTTGTGTGGAGTCGGGGCCGGAACCTGAGGATTCCTCTCCAGTGTTGCCATGGATCTTGGGGTGCTTCTGAGTCTCCCCAGGGGAGTCAGGCCTCGTCTCGAGTGGGGGCATGCCCGTGCGCTTTCCTCCGGAGCTGCAGCAGTAGTGTCACGCTTCCTGTCACGTGGATCAAGGGATCTGTGGCTTTCCCTCGAGGCTGTCCCTCGAGGCTTTCCCACGAGGCTTTCCCACAGGGCTGTGCCACGTGCCACCTTGGTGTGAGTCGATCCTCGGCGTGAAAGACGAGCCGGTGAAGGGAAAAGAGGTTCCTCTGGAATGGACTGAGACATCTGGGGGACTCTTGGAATGGTGGCACGACCCTGGAGTTCCTCTCGCCGTTCCTGTTGAGAGGGCCTCCTCTTGAGATGCGACGGGAACGCCGGGAACTCTTTCCCGACGAAGCAGGGAAAGGATCCCTCATCTCGAGCTACGAGGCGGAAACGGGGCTCCTCTGGATGTGGGCGGGACCCTCGTGATTCCTCTCGAGTGGAGACGGGTATGTCGGGGAACTTCTGGATTTGCACCAAGGGTGTGAAGGACCCTTTCGAAGTTCCAGGGGGGAGGTGTGATCAGCCTCGAGACGCCTCAGCGGAAATGGGCCTCATCTCGCCTGGAGGGGAGAACCTCCTGGATTTTCTCGAGTTGCGGCAGGTCTTCTCGAGTTACGACGGGGACCTCAGGGACCCGCTCTGGTGGCCTCAGGAAAGGCCAGTCCCCATGCGAGTTGCTAGGGGACCTCTCGGGATTCCTCTCCCGTCCATGCCGGGGCCTCAGTCCTTGTGTGGAGTCGGGGCCGGAACCTGAGGATTCCTCTCCAGTGTTGCCATGGATCTTGGGGTGCTTCTGAGTCTCCCCAGGGGAGTCAGGCCTCGTCTCGAGTGGGGGCATGCCCGTGCGCTTTCCTCCCGAGCTGCAGCAGTAGTGTCACGCTTCCTGTCACGTGGATCAAGGGATCTGTGGCTTTCCCTCGAGGCTGTCCCTCGAGGCTTTCCCACGAGGCTTTGCCACAGGGCTGTGCCACGTGCCACCTTGGTGTGAGTCGATCCTCGGCGTGAAAGACGAGCCGGTGAAGGGAAAAGAGGTTCCTCTGGAATGGACTGAGACATCTGGGGGACTCTTGTAATGGTGGCACGACCCTGGAGTTCCTCTCGCCGTTCCTGTTGAGAGGGCCTCCTCTTGAGATGCGACGGGAACGCCGGGAACTCTTTCCCGACGAAGCAGGGAAAGGATCCCTCATCTCGAGCTACGAGGCGGAAACGGGGCTCCTCTGGATGTGGGCGGGACCCTCGTGATTCCTCTCGAGTGGAGACGGCTAGGTCGGGGAACTTCTGGATTTGCACCAAGGGTGTGAAGGACCCTTTCGAAGTTCCAGAGGGGAGGTGTGATCAGCCTCGAGACGCCTCAGCGGATATGGGCCTCATCTCGCCTGGAGGGGAGAACCTCCTGGATTTTCTCGATTTGCGGCAGGTCTTCTCGAGTTACGACGGGGACCTCAGGGACCCGCTCTGGTGGCCTCAGGAAAGGCCAGTCCCCATGCGAGTTGCTAGGGGACCTCTCGGGATTCCTCTCCCGTCCATGCCGGGGCCTCAGTCCTTGTGTGGAGTCGGGGCCGGAACCTGAGGATTCCTCTCCAGTGTTGCCATGGATCTTGGGGTGCTTCTGAGTCTCCCCAGGGGAGTCAGGCCTCGTCTCGAGTGGGGGCATGCCCGTGCGCTTTCCTCCGGTGCTGCAGCAGTAGTGTCACGCTTCCTGTCACGTGGATCAAGGGATCTGTGGCTTTCCCTCGAGGCTGTCCCTCGAGGCTTTCCCACGAGGCTTTCCCACAGGGCTGTGCCACGTGCCACCTTGGTGTGAGTCGATCCTCGGCGTGAAAGACGAGCCGGTGAAGGGAAAAGAGGTTCCTCTGGAATGGACTGAGACATCTGGGGGACTCTTGGAATGGTGGCACGACCCTGGAGTTCCTCTCGCCGTTCCTGTTGAGAGGGCCTCCTCTTGAGATGCGACGGGAACGCCGGGAACTCTTTCCCGACGAAGCAGGGAAAGGATCCCTCATCTCGAGCTACGAGGCGGAAACGGGGCTCCTCTGGATGTGGGTGGGACCCTCGTGATTCCTCTCGAGTGGAGACGGCTAGGTCGGGGAACTTCTGGATTTGCACCAAGGGTGTGAAGGACCCTTTCGAAGTTCCAGAGGGGAGGTGTGATCAGCATCGAGACGCCTCAGCGGAAATGGGCCTCATCTCGCCTGGAGGGGAGAACCTCCTGGATTTTCTCGAGTTGCGGCAGGTCTTCTCGAGTTACGACGGGGACCTCAGGGACCCGCTCTGGTGGCCTCAGGAAAGGCCAGTCCCCATGCGAGTTGCTAGGGGACCTCTCGGGATTCCTCTCCCGTCCATGCCGGGGCCTCAGTCCTTGTGTGGAGTCGGGGCCGGAACCTGAGGATTCCTCTCCAGTGTTGCCATGGATCTTGGGGTGCTTCTGAGTCTCCCCAGGGGAATCAGGCCTCGTCTCGAGTGGGGGCATGCACGTGCGCTTTCCTCCCGAGCTGCAGCAGTAGTGTCACGCTTCCTGTCACGTGGATCAAGGGATCTGTGGCTTTCCCTCGAGGCTGTCCCTCGAGGCTTTCCCACGAGGCTTTCCCACAGGGCTGTGCCACATGCCACCTTGGTGTGAGTCGATCCTCGGCGTGAAAGACGAGCCGGTGAAGGGAAAAGAGGTTCCTCTGGAATGGACTGAGACATCTGGGGGACTCTTGGAATGGTGGCACGTCCCTGGAGTTCCTCTCGCCGTTCCTGTTGAGAGGGCCTCCTCTTGAGATGCGACGGGAACGCCGGGAACTCTTTCCCGACGAAGCAGGGAAAGGATCCCTCATCTCGCGCTACGAGGCGGAAACGGGGCTCCTCTGGATGTGGGCGGGACCCTCGTGATTCCTCTCGAGTGGAGACGGCTAGGTCGGGGAACTTCTTGATTTGCACCAAGGGTGTGAAGGACCCTTTCGAAGTTCCAGAGGTGAGGTGTGATCAGCCTCGAGACGCCTCAGCGGAAATGGGCCTCATCTCGCCTGGAGGGGAGAACCTCCTGGATTTACTCGAGTTGCGGCAGGTCTTCTCGAGTTACGACGGGGACCTCAGGGACCCGCTCTGGTGGCCTCAGGAAAGGCCAGTCCCCATGCGAGTTGCTAGGGGACCTCTCGGGATTCCTCTCCCGTCCATGCCGGGGCCTCAGTCCTTGTGTGGAGTCGGGGCCGGAACCTGAGGATTCCTCTCCAGTGTTGCCATGGATCTTGGGGTGCTTCTGAGTCTCCCCAGGGGAGTCAGGCCTCGTCTCGAGTGGGGGCATGCCCGTGCGCTTTCCTCCCGAGCTGCAGCAGTAGTGTCACGCTTCCTGTCACGTGGATCAAGGGATCTGTGGCTTTCCCTCGAGGCTGTCCCTCGAGGCTTTCCCACGAGGCTTTGCCACAGGGCTGTGCCACGTGCCACCTTGGTGTGAGTCGATCCTCGGCGTGAAAGACGAGCCGGTGAAGGGAAAAGAGGTTCCTCTGGAATGGACTGAGACATCTGGGGGACTGTTGGAATGGTGGCACGACCCTGGAGTTCCTCTCGCCGTTCCTGTTGAGAGGGCCTCCTCTTGAGATGCGACGGGAACGCCGGGAACTCTTTCCCGACGAAGCAGGGAAAGGATCCCTCATCTCGAGCTACGAGGCGGAAACGGGGCTCCTCTGGATGTGGGCGGGACCCTCGTGATTCCTCTCGAGTGGAGACGGCTAGGTCGGGGAACTTCTGGATTTGCACCAAGGGTGTGAAGGACCCTTTCGAAGTTCCAGAGGGGAGGTGTGATCAGCCTCGAGACGCCTCAGCGGATATGGGCCTCATCTCGCCTGGAGGGGAGAACCTCCTGGATTTTCTCGATTTGCGGCAGGTCTTCTCGAGTTACGACGGGGACCTCAGGGACCCGCTCTGGTGGCCTCAGGAAAGGCCAGTCCCCATGCGAGTTGCTAGGGGACCTCTCGGGATTCCTCTCCCGTCCATGCCGGGGCCTCAGTCCTTGTGTGGAGTCGGGGCCGGAACCTGAGGATTCCTCTCCAGTGTTGCCATGGATCTTGGGGTGCTTCTGAGTCTCCCCAGGGGAGTCAGGCCTCGTCTCGAGTGGGGGCATGCCCGTGCGCTTTCCTCCGGTGCTGCAGCAGTAGTGTCACGCTTCCTGTCACGTGGATCAAGGGATCTGTGGCTTTCCCTCGAGGCTGTCCCTCGAGGCTTTCCCACGAGGCTTTCCCACAGGGCTGTGCCACGTGCCACCTTGGTGTGAGTCGATCCTCGGCGTGAAAGACGAGCCGGTGAAGGGAAAAGAGGTTCCTCTGGAATGGACTGAGACATCTGGGGGACTCTTGGAATGGTGGCACGACCCTGGAGTTCCTCTCGCCGTTCCTGTTGAGAGGGCCTCCTCTTGAGATGCGACGGGAACGCCGGGAACTCTTTCCCGACGAAGCAGGGAAAGGATCCCTCATCTCGAGCTACGAGGCGGAAACGGGGCTCCTCTGGATGTGGGTGGGACCCTCGTGATTCCTCTCGAGTGGAGACGGGTATGTCGGGGAACTTCTGGATTTGCACCAAGGGTGTGAAGGACCCTTTCGAAGTTCCAGAGGGGAGGTGTGATCAGCCTCGAGACGCCTCAGCGGAAATGGGCCTCATCTCGCCTGGAGGGGAGAACCTCCTGGATTTTCTCGAGTTGCGGCAGGTATTCTCGAGTTACGACGGGGACCTCAGGGACCCGCTCTGGTGGCCTCAGGAAAGGCCAGTCCCCATGCGAGTTGCTAGGGGACCTCTCGGGATTCCTCTCCCGTCCATGCCGGGGCCTCAGTCCTTGTGTGGAGTCGGGGCCGGAACCTGAGGATTCCTCTCCAGTGTTGCCATGGATCTTGGGGTGCTTATGAGTCTCCCCAGGGGAGTCAGGCCTCGTCTCGAGTGGGGGCATGCACGTGCGATTTCCTCCCGAGCTGCAGCAGTAGTGTCACGCTTCCTGTCACGTGGATCAAGGGATCTGTGGCTTTCCCTCGAGGCTGTCCCTCGAGGCTTTCCCACGAGGCTTTCCCACAGGGCTGTGCCACGTGCCACCTTGGTGTGAGTCGATCCTCGGCGTGAAAGACGAGCCGGTGAAGGGAAAAGAGGTTCCTCTGGAATGGACTGAGACATCCTGGGGACTCTTGGAATGGTGGCACCACCATGGAGTTCCTCTCGCCGTTCCTGTTGAGAGGGCCTCCTCTTGAGATGCGACGGGAACGCCGGGAACTCTTTCCCGAAGAAGCAGGGAAAGGATCCCTCATCTCGAGCTACGAGGCGGAAACGGGGCTCCTCTGGATGTGGGCGGGACCCTCGTGATTCCTCTCGAGTGGAGACGGCTAGGTCGGGGAACTTCTGGATTTGCACCAAGGGTGTGAAGGACCCTTTCGAAGTTCCAGAGGTGAGGTGTGATCAGCCTCGAGACACCTCAGCGGAAATGGGCCTCATCTCGCCTGGAGGGGAGAACCTCCTGGATTTTCTCGAGTTGCGGCAGGTCTTCTCGAGTTACGACGGGGACCTCAGGGACCCGCTCTGGTGGCCTCAGGAAAGGCCAGTCCCCATGCGAGTTGCTAGGGGACCTCTCGGGATTCCTCTCCCATCCATGCCGGGGCCTCAGTCCTTGTGTGGAGTCGGGGCCGGAACCTGAGGATTCCTCTCCAGTGTTGCCATGGATCTTGGGGTGCTTCTGAGTCTCCCCAGGGGAGTCAGGCCTCGTCTCGAGTGGGGGCATGCACGTGCGCTTTCCTCCAGAGCTGCAGCAGTAGTGTCACGCTTCCTGTCACGTGGATCAAGGGATCTGTGGCTTTCCCTCGAGGCTGTCCCTCGAGGCTTTCCCACGAGGCTTTCCCACAGGGCTGTGCCACGTGCCACCTTGGTGTGAGTCGATCCTCGGCGTGAAAGACGAGTCGGTGAAGGGAAAAGAGGTTCCTCTGGAATGGACTGAGACATCTGGGGGACTCTTGGAATGGTGGCACGACCCTGGAGTTCCTCTCGCCGTTCCTATTGAGAGGGCCTCCTCTTGAGATGCGACGGGAACGCCGGGAACTCTTTCCCGACGAAGCAGGGAAAGGATCCCTCATCTCGAGCTACGAGGCGGAAACGGGGCTCCTCTGGATGTGGGCGGGACCCTCGTGATTCCTCTCGAGTGGAGACGGCTAGGTCGGGGAACTTCTGGATTTGCACCAAGGGTGTGAAGGACCCTTTCGAAGTTCCAGAGGGGAGGTGTGATCAGCCTCGAGACGCCTCAGCGGAAATGGGCCTCATCTCGCCTGGAGGGGAGAACCTCCTGGATTTTCTCGAGTTGCGGCAGGTCTTCTCGAGTTACGACGGGGACCTCAGGGACCCGCTCTGGTGGGCTCAGGAAAGGCCAGTCCCCATGCGAGTTGCTAGGGGACCTCTCGGGATTCCTCTCCCGTCCATGCCGGGGCCTCAGTCCTTGTGTGGAGTCGGGGCCGGAACCTGAGGATTCCTCTCCAGTGTTGCCATGGATCTTGGGGTGCTTCTGAGTCTCCCCAGGGGAGTCAGGCCTCGTCTCGAGTGGGGGCATGCCCGTGCGCTTTCCTACCGAGCTGCAGCAGTAGTGTCACGCTTCCTGTCACGTGGATCAAGGGATCTGTGGCTTTCCCTCGAGGCTGTCCCTCGAGGCTTTCCCACGAGGCTTTCCCACAGGGCTGTGCCACGTGCCACCTTGGTGTGAGTCGATCCTCGGCGTGAAAGACGAGCCGGTGAAGGGAAAAGAGGTTCCTCTGGAATGGACTGAGACATCTGGGGGACTCTTGGAATGGTGGCACGTCCCTGGAGTTCCTCTCGCCGTTCCTGTTGAGAGGGCCTCCTCTTGAGATGCGACGGGAACGCCGGGAACTCTTTCCCGACGAAGCAGGGAAAGGATCCCTCATCTCGAGCTACGAGGCGGAAACGCGGCTCCTCTCGATGTGGGCGGGACCCTCGTGATTCCTCTCGAGTGGAGACGGGTATGTCGGGGAACTTCTGGATTTGCACCAAGGGTGTGAAGGACCCTTTCGAAGTTTCAGAGGTTAGGTGTGATCAGCCTCGAGACACCTCAGCGGAAATGGGCCTCATCTCGCCTGGAGGGGAGAACCTCCTGGATTTTATCGAGTTGCGGCAGGTCTTCTCGAGTTACGACGGGGACCTCAGGGACCCGCTCTGGTGGCCTCAGGAAAGGCCAGTCCCCATGCGAGTTGCTAGGGGACCTCTCGGGATTCCTCTCCCGTCCATGCCGGGGCCTCAGTCCTTGTGTGGAGTCGGGGCCGGAACCTGAGGATTCCTCTCCAGTGTTGCCATGGATCTTGGGGTGCTTCTGAGTCTCCCCAGGGGAGTCAGGCCTCGTCTTGAGTGGGGGCATGCACGTGCGCTTTCCTCCCGAGCTGCAGCAGTAGTGTCACGCTTCCTGTCACGTGGATCAAGGGATCTGTGGCTTTCCCTCGAGGCTGTCCCTCGAGGCTTTCCCACGAGGCTTTCCCACAGGGCTGTGCCACGTGCCACCTTGGTGTGAGTCGATCCTCGGCGTGAAAGACGAGCCGGTGAAGGGAAAAGAGGTTCCTCTGGAATGGACTGAGACATCTGGGGGACTCTTGGAATGGTGGCACGGCCCTGGAGTTCCTCTCGCCGTTCCTGTTGAGAGGGCCTCCTCTTGAGATGCGACGGGAACGCCGGGAACTCTTTCCCGACGAAGCAGGGAAAGGATCCCTCATCTCGAGCTACGAGGCGGAAACGGGGCTCCTCTCGATGTGGGCGGGACCCTCGTGATTCCTCTCGAGTGGAGACGGGTATGTCGGGGAACTTCTGAATTTGCACCAAGGGTGTGAAGGACCCTTTCGAAGTTCCAGAGGTGAGGTGTGATCAGCCTCGAGACACCTCAGCGGAAATGGGCCTCATCTCGCCTGGATGGGAGAACCTCCTGGATTTTCTCGAGTTGCGGCAGGTCTTCTCGAGTTACGACGGGGACCTCAGGGACCCGCTCTGGTGGGCTCAGGAAAGGCCAGTCCCCATGCGAGTTGCTAGGGGACCTCTCGGGATTCCTCTCCCGTCCATGCCGGGGCCTCAGTCCTTGTGTGGAGTCGGGGCCGGAACCTGAGGATTCCTCTCCAGTGTTGCCATGGATCTTGGGGTGCTTCTGAGTCTCCCCAGGGGAGTCAGGCCTCGTCTCGAGTGGGGGCATGCACGTGCGCTTTCCTCCCGAGCTGCAGCAGTAGTGTCACGCTTCCTGTCACGTGGATCAAGGGATCTGTGGCTTTCCCTCGAGGCTGTCCCTCGAGGCTTTCCCACGAGGCTTTCCCACAGGGCTGTGCCACGTGCCACCTTGGTGTGAGTCGATCCTCGGCGTGAAAGACGAGCCGGTGAAGGGAAAAGAGGTTCCTCTGGAATGGACTGAGACATCTGGGGGACTCTTGGAATGGTGGCACGACCCTGGAGTTCCTCTCGCCGTTCCTGTTGAGAGGGCCTCCTCTTGAGATGCGACGGGAACGCCGGGAACTCTTTCCCGACGAAGCAGGGAAAGGATCCCTCATCTCGAGCTACGAGGCGGAAACGGGGCTCCTCTGGATGTGGGCGGGACCCTCGTGATTCCTCTCGAGTGGAGACGGCTAGGTCGGGGAACTTCTGGATTTGCACCAAGGGTGTGAAGGACCCTTTCGAAGTTCCAGAGGGGAGGTGTGATCAGCCTCGAGACGCCTCAGCGGAAATGGGCCTCATCTCGCCTGGAGGGGAGAACCTCCTGGATTTTCTCGAGTTGCGGCAGGTCTTCTCGAGTTACGACGGGGACCTCAGGGACCCGCTCTGGTGGCCTGAGGAAAGGCCAGTCCCCATGCGAGTTGCTAGGGGACCTCTCGGGATTCCTCTCCCGTCCATGCCGGGGCCTCAGTCCTTGTGTGGAGTCGGGGCCGGAACCTGAGGATTCCTCTCCAGTGTTGCCATGGATCTTGGGGTGCTTCTGAGTCTCCCCAGGGGAGTCAGGCCTCGTCTCGAGTGGGGGCATGCCCGTGCGCTTTCCTCCCGAGCTGCAGCAGTAGTGTCACGCTTCCTGTCACGTGGATCAAGGGATCTGTGGCTTTCCCTCGAGGCTGTCCCTCGAGGCTTTCCCACGAGGCTTTCCCACAGGGCTGTGCCACGTGCCACCTTGGTGTGAGTCGATCCTCGGCGTGAAAGACGAGCCGGTGAAGGGAAAAGAGGTTCCTCTGGAATGGACTGAGACATCTGGGTGACTCTTGGAATGGTGGCACGAACCTGGAGTTCCTCTCGCCGTTCCTGTTGAGAGGGCCTCCTCTTGAGATGCGACGGGAACGCCGGGAACTCTTTCCCGACGAAGCAGGGAAAGGATCCCTCATCTCGAGCTACGAGGCGGAAACGGGGCTCCTCTGGATGTGGGCGGGACCCTCGTGATTCCTCTCGAGTGGAGACGGGTATGTCGGGGAACTTCTTGATTTGCACCAAGGGTGTGAAGGACCCTTTCGAAGTTCCAGAGGTGAGGTGTGATCAGCCTCGAGACGCCTCCGCGGAAATAGGCCTCATCTCGCCTGCAGGGGAGAACCTCCTGGATATTCTCGAGTTGCGGCAGGTCTTCTCGAGTTACGACGGGGACCTCAGGGACCCGCTCTGGTGGCCTCAGGAAGGGACAGTCCCCATACGAGTTGCTAGGGGCCATCTCGGGATTCCTCTCCCGTCAATGCCGGGGCCGAAGACCTTGTGTGGAGTCGGGGCCGGAACCTGAGCATTCCTCTCCAGTGTTGACATGTATCTTGGGGTGCCTCTGAGTCTCCCCAGGGCAGTAAGGCCTCGTCTCGAGTGGGGGCATGCACGTGCGCTTCCCTCCCGAGCTGCAGCAGTAGGGTCACGCTTCCTGTCACGTGGATCAAGGGATCCGTGGCTTTCCCTCGAGGCTTTCCCTCGCGTCTTTCCCACGAGGCTTTCCCACAGGGCTGTGCCAAGTGCCACCTTGGTGTGAGTCGATCCTCGGCGTGAAAGACGAGCCGGTGAAGGGAAAAGAGGTTCCTCTGGAATGGAGTGAGACATCTGGGGGACTCTTGGAATGGTGGCACGACCCTGGAGTTCCTCTCGCCGTTCCTGTTGAGAGGGCCTCCTCTTGAGATGCGACGGGAACGCCGGGAACTCTTTCCCGACGAAGCAGGGAAAGGATCCCTCATCTCGAGCTACGAGGCGGAAACGGGGCTCCTCTGGATGTGGGCGGGACCCTCGTGATTCCTCTCGAGTGGAGACGGCTAGGTCGGGGAACTTCTGGATTTGCACCAAGGGTGTGAAGGACCCTTTCGAAGTTCCAGAGGGGAGGTGTGATCAGCCTCGAGACGCCTCAGCGGAAATGGGCCTCATCTCGCCTGGAGGGGAGAACCTCCTGGATTTTCTCGAGTTGCGGCAGGTCTTCTCGAGTTACGACGGGGACCTCAGGGACCCGCTCTGGTGGCCTCAGGAAAGGCCAGTCCCCATGCGAGTTGCTAGGGGACCTCTCGGGATTCCTCTCCCGTCCATGCCGGGGCCTCAGTCCTTGTGTGGAGTCGGGGCCGGAACCTGAGGATTCCTCTCCAGTGTTGCCATGGATCTTGGGGTGCTTCTGAGTCTCCCCAGGGGAGTCAGGCCTCGTCTCGAGTGGGGGCATGCACGTGCGCTTTCCTCCCGAGCTGCAGCAGTAGTGTCACGCTTCCTGTCACGTGGATCAAGGGATCTGTGGCTTTCCCTCGAGGCTGTCCCTCGAGGCTTTCCCACGAGGCTTTCCCACAGGGCTGTGCCACGTGCCACCTTGGTGTGAGTCGATCCTCGGCGTGAAAGACGAGCCGGTGAAGGGAAAAGAGGTTCCTCTGGAATGGACTGAGACATCTGGGGGACTCTTGGAATGGTGGCACGACCCTGGAGTTCCTCTCGCCGTTCCTGTTGAGAGGGCCTCCTCTTGAGATGCGACGGGAACGCCGGGAACTCTTTCCCGACGAAGCAGGGAAAGGATCCCTCATCTCGAGCTACGAGGCGGAAACGGGGCTCCTCTGGATGTGGGCGGGACCCTCGTGATTCCTCTCGAGTGGAGACGGGTATGTCGGGGAACTTCTGGATTTGCACCAAGGGTGTGAAGGACCCTTTCGAAGTTCCAGAGGTGAGGTGTGATCAGCCTCGAGACGCCTCAGCGGAAATGGGCCTCATCTCGCCTGGAGGGGAGAAACTCCTGGATTTTCTCGAGTTGCGGCAGGTCTTCTCGAGTTACGACGGGGACCTCAGGGACCCGCTCTGGTGGCCTCAGGAAAGGCCAGTCCCCATGCGAGTTGCTAGGGGACCTCTCAGGATTCCTCTCCCGTCCATGCCGGGGCCTCAGTCCTTGTGTGGAGTCGGGGCCGGAACCTGAGGATTCCTCTCCAGTGTTGCCATGGATCTTGGGGTGCTTCTGAGTCTCCCCAGGGGAGTCAGGCCTCGTCTCGAGTGGGGGCATGCACGTGCGCTTTCCTCCCGAGCTGCAGCAGTAGTGTCACGCTTCCTGTCACGTGGATCAAGGGATCTGTGGCTTTCCCTCGAGGCTGTCCCTCGAGGCTTTCCCACGAGGCTTTCCCACAGGGCTGTGCCACGTGCCACCTTGGTGTGAGTCGATCCTCGGCGTGAAAGACGAGCCGGTGAAGGGAAAAGAGGTTCCTCTGGAATGGACTGAGACATCTGGGGGACTCTTTGAATGGTGGCACGACCCTGGAGTTCCTCTCGCCGTTCCTGTTGAGAGGGCCTCCTCTTGAGATGCGACGGGATCGCCGGGAACTCTTTCCCGACGAAGCAGGGAAAGGATCCCTCATCTCGAGCTACGAGGCGGAAACGGGGCTCCTCTGGATGTGGGCGGGACCCTCGTGATTCCTCTCGAGTGGAGACGGCTAGGTCGGGGAACTTCTGGATTTGCACCAAGGGTGTGAAGGACCCTTTCGAAGTTCCAGAGGTGAGGTGTGATCAGCCTCGAGATGCCTCAGCGGAAATGGGCCTCATCTCGCCTGGAGGGGAGAACCTCCTGGATTTTCTCGAGTTGCGGCAGGTCTTCTCGAGTTACGACGGGGACCTCAGGGACCCGCTCTGGTGGCCTCAGGAAAGGCCAGTCCCCATGCGAGTTGCTAGGGGACCTCTCGGGATTCCTCTCCCGTCCATGCCGGGGCCTCAGTCCTTGTGTGGAGTCGGGGCCGGAACCTGAGGATTCCTCTCCAGTGTTGCCATGGATCTTGGGGTGCTTCTGAGTCTCCCCAGGGGAGTCAGGCCTCGTCTCGAGTGGGGGCATGCACGTGCGCTTTCCTCCCGAGCTGCAGCAGTAGTGTCACGCTTCCTGTCACGTGGATCAAGGGATCTGTGGCTTTCCCTCGAGGCTGTCCCTCGAGGCTTTCCCACGAGGCTTTCCCACAGGGCTGTGCCACGTGCCACCTTGGTGTGAGTCGATCCTCGGCGTGAAAGACGAGCCGGTGAAGGGAAAAGAGGTTCCTCTGGAATGGACTGAGACATCTGGGGGACTCTTGGAATGGTGGCACGACCCTGGAGTTCCTCTCGCCGTTCCTGTTGAGAGGGCCTCCTCTTGAGATGCGACGGGAACGCCGGGAACTCTTTCCCGACGAAGCAGGGAAAGGATCCCTCATCTCGAGCTACGAGGCGGAAACGGGGCTCCTCTGGATGTGGGTGGGACCCTCGTGATTCCTCTCGAGTGGAGACGGCTAGGTCGGGGAACTTCTTGATTTGCACCAAGGGTGTGAAGGACCCTTTCGAAGTTCCAGAGGTGCGGTGTGATCAGCCTCGAGACGCCTCAGTGGAAATGGGCCTCATCTCGCCTGGAGGGGAGAACCTCCTGGATTTTCTCGAGTTGCGGCAGGTCTTCTCGAGTTACGACGGGGACCTCAGGGACCCGCTCTGGTGGCCTCAGGAAAGGCCAGTCCCCATGCGAGTTGCTAGGGGACCTCTCGGCATTCCTCTCCCGTCCATGCCGGGGCCTCAGTCCTTGTGTGGAGTCGGGGCCGGAACCTGAGGATTCCTCTCCAGTGTTGCCATGGATCTTGGGGTGCTTCTGAGTCTCCCCAGGGGAGTCAGGCCTCGTCTCGAGTGGGGGCATGCACGTGCGATTTCCTCCCGAGCTGCAGCAGTAGTGTCACGCTTCCTGTCACGTGGATCAAGGGATCTGTGGCTTTCCCTCGAGGCTGTCCCTCGAGGCTTTCCCACGAGGCTTTCCCACAGGGCTGTGCCACGTGCCACCTTGGTGGGAGTCGATCCTCGGCGTGAAAGACGAGCCGGTGAAGGGAAAAGAGGTTCCTCTGGAATGGACTGAGACATCTGGGGGACTCTTGGAATGGTGGCACGACCCTGGAGTTCCTCTCGCCGTTCCTGTTGAGAGGGCCTCCTCTTGAGATGCGACGGGAACGCCGGGAACTCTTTCCCGACGAAGCAGGGAAAGGATCCCTCATCTCGAGCTACGAGGCGGAAACGGGGCTCCTCTGGATGTGGGCGGGACCCTCGTGATTCCTCTCGAGTGGAGACGGCTAGGTCGGGGAACTTCTGGATTTGCACCAAGGGTGTGAAGGACCCTTTCGAAGTTCCAGAGGTGAGGTGTGATCAGCCTCGAGACGCCTCAGCGGAAATGGGCCTCATCTCGCCTGGAGGGGAGAACCTCCTGGATTTTCTCGAGTTGCGGCAGGTCTTCTCGAGTTACGACGGGGACCTCAGGGACCCGCTCTGGTGGCCTCAGGAAAGGCCAGTCCCCATGCGAGTTGCTAGGGGACCTCTCGGGATTCCTCTCCCGTCCATGCCGGGGCCTCAGTCCTTGTGTGGAGTCGGGGCCGGAACCTGAGGATTCCTCTCCAGTGTTGCCATGGATCTTGGGGTGCTTCTGAGTCTCCCCAGGGGAGTCAGGCCTCGTCTCGTGTGGGGGCATGCACGTGCGCTTTCCTCCCGAGCTGCAGCAGTAGTGTCACGCTTCCTGTCACGTGGATCAAGGGATCTGTGGCTTTCCCTCGAGGCTGTCCCTCGAGGCTTTCCCACGAGGCTTTCCCACAGGGCTGTGCCACGTGCCACCTTGGTGTGAGTCGATCCTCGGCGTGAAAGACGAGCCGGTGAAGGGAAAAGAGGTTCCTCTGGAATGGACTGAGACATCTGGGGGACTCTTGGAATGGTGGCACGGCCCTGGAGTTCCTCTCGCCGTTCCTGTTGAGAGGGCCTCCTCTTGAGATGCGACGGGAACGCCGGGAACTCTTTCCCGACGAAGCAGGGAAAGGATCCCTCATCTCGAGCTACGAGGCGGAAACGGGGCTCCTCTGGATGTGGGCGGGACCCTCGTGATTCCTCTCGAGTGGAGACGGGTATGTCGGGGAACTTCTGAATTTGCACCAAGGGTGTGAAGGACCCTTTCGAAGTTCCAGAGGTGAGGTGTGATCAGCCTCGAGACACCTCAGCGGAAATGGGCCTCATCTCGCCTGGATGGGAGAACCTCCTGGATTTTCTCGAGTTGCGGCAGGTCTTCTCGAGTTACGACGGGGACCTCAGGGACCCGCTCTGGTGGGCTCAGGAAAGGCCAGTCCCCATGCGAGTTGCTAGGGGACCTCTCGGGATTCCTCTCCCGTCCATGCCGGGGCCTCAGTCCTTGTGTGGAGTCGGGGCCGGAACCTGAGGATTCCTCTCCAGTGTTGCCATGGATCTTGGGGTGCTTCTGAGTCTCCCCAGGGGAGTCAGGCCTCGTCTCGAGTGGGGGCATGCACGTGCGCTTTCCTCCCTAGCTGCAGCAGTAGTGTCACGCTTCCTGTCACGTGGATCAAGGGATCTGTGGCTTTCCCTCGAGGCTGTCCCTCGAGGCTTTCCCACGAGGCTTTCCCACAGGGCTGTGCCACGTGCCACCTTGGTGTGAGTCGATCCTCGGCGTGAAAGACGAGCCGGTGAAGGGAAAAGAGGTTCCTCTGGAATGGACTGAGACATCTGGGGGACTCTTGGAATGGTGGCACGACCCTGGAGTTCCTCTCGCCGTTCCTGTTGAGAGGGCCTCCTCTTGAGATGCGACGGGAACGCCGGGAACTCTTTCCCGACGAAGCAGGGAAAGGATCCCTCATCTCGAGCTACGAGGCGGAAACGGGGCTCCTCTGGATGTGGGCGGGACCCTCGTGATTCCTCTCGAGTGGAGACGGCTAGGTCGGGGAACTTCTGGATTTGCACCAAGGGTGTGAAGGACCCTTTCGAAGTTCCAGAGGGGAGGTGTGATCAGCCTCGAGACGCCTCAGCGGAAATGGGCCTCATCTCGCCTGGAGGGGAGAACCTCCTGGATTTTCTCGAGTTGCGGCAGGTCTTCTCGAGTTACGACGGGGACCTCAGGGACCCGCTCTGGTGGCCTGAGGAAAGGCCAGTCCCCATGCGAGTTGCTAGGGGACCTCTCGGGATTCCTCTCCCGTCCATGCCGGGGCCTCAGTCCTTGTGTGGAGTCGGGGCCGGAACCTGAGGATTCCTCTCCAGTGTTGCCATGGATCTTGGGGTGCTTCTGAGTCTCCCCAGGGGAGTCAGGCCTCGTCTCGAGTGGGGGCATGCACGTGCGCTTTCCTCCCGAGCTGCAGCAGTAGTGTCACGCTTCCTGTCACGTGGATCAAGGGATCTGTGGCTTTCCCTCGAGGCTGTCCCTCGAGGCTTTCCCACGAGGCTTTCCCACAGGGCTGTGCCACGTGCCACCTTGGTGTGAGTCGATCCTCGGCGTGAAAGACGAGCCGGTGAAGGGAAAAGAGGTTCCTCTGGAATGGACTGAGACATCTGGGTGACTCTTGGAATGGTGGCACGAACCTGGAGTTCCTCTCGCCGTTCCTGTTGAGAGGGCCTCCTCTTGAGATGCGACGGGAACGCCGGGAACTCTTTACCGACGAAGCAGGGAAAGGATCCCTCATCTCGAGCTACGAGGCGGAAACGGGGCTCCTCTGGATGTGGGCGGGACCCTCGTGATTCCTCTCGAGTGGAGACGGGTATGTCGGGGAACTTCTTGATTTGCACCAAGGGTGTGAAGGACCCTTTCGAAGTTCCAGAGGTGAGGTGTGATCAGCCTCGAGACGCCTCCGCGGAAATAGGCCTCATCTCGCCAGGAGGGGAGAACCTCATGGATTTTCTCGAGTTGCGGCAGGTCTTCTCGAGTTACGACGGGGACCTCAGGGACCCGCTCTGGTGGCCTCAGGAAAGGCCAGTCCCCATGCGAGTTGCTAGGGGACCTCTCGGGATTCCTCTCCCGTCAATGCCGGGGCCTCAGTCCTTGTGTGGAGTCAGGGCAGGAACCTGAGGATTCCTCTCCAGTGTTGCCATGGATCTTGGGGTGCTTCTGAGTCTCCCCAGGGGAGTCAGGCCTCGTCTCGAGTGGGGGCATGTATGTGCGCTTTCCTCACGAGCTGCAGCAGTAGTGTCACGCTTCCTGTCACGTGGATCAAGGGATCTGTGGCTTTCCCTCGAGGCTGTCCCTCGAGGCTTTCCCACAAGGCTTTCCCACATGGCTGTGCCACGTGCCACCTTGGTGTGAGTCGATCCTCGGCGTGAAAGACGAGCCGGTGAAGGGAAAAGAGGTTCCTCTGGAATGGACTGAGACATCTGGGGGACTCTTGGAATGGTGGCACGACCCTGGAGTTCCTCTCGCCGTTCCTGTTGAGAGGGCCTCCTCTTGAGATGCGACGGGAACGCCGGGAACTCTTTCCCGAAGAAGCAGGGAAATGATCCCTCATCTCGAGCTACGAGGCGGAAACGGGGCTCCTCTGGATGTGGGCGGGACCCTCGTGATTCCTCTCGAGTGGAGACGGGTATGTCGGGGAACTTCTTGAGTTGCACCAAGGGTGTGAAGGACCCTTTCAAAGTTCCGGAGTTGAGGTGTGATTAGCCCCGAGAAGCCTCTGCGGAAATGGGCCTCCTCTCGCCTGCAGGGGAGAACCTCCTGCATATTCTCGAGTTGCGGCAGGTCTTCTCGAGTTACGACGGGGACCTCAGGGACCCTCTCTGGTGGCCTCAGGAAGGGCCAGTCCCCATGGAAGTTGCTAGGGGCCGTCTCGGAATTCCTCTCCCGTCGATGCCGGTGCCTAAGACCTTGTGTGGAGTCGGGGCCGGAACCTGAGGATTCCTTTCCAGTGTTGACATGGATTTTGGGGTGCGTCTGAGTCTTCCCAGGGGAGTCAGGCCTCGTCTCGACTGGGGGCATGCAGGTGCGCTTTCCTCCCGAGCTGCAGCAGTAGTGTCACGCTTCCTGTCACGTGGATCAAGGGATCTGTGGCTTTCCCTCGAGGCTTTCCCTCGAGGCTTTCCCACGTTGCTTTCCCACAGGGCTGTGCCAAGGGCCATCTTGGTGTGAGTTGATCCTCGGCGTGAAAGACGAGCCGGTGAAGGGAAAAGAGGTTCCTATGGAATGGTCGGAGACATCTGGGAGACTCTTGGAATGGTGGCTCGACCCTGGAGTTCCTCTCGCCGTTCCTGTTGAGAGGGCCTCCTCTTGAGATGCGACGGGGACGCCGGGAATTCTTTCCCGACGAAGCAGGGAAAGGATCCCTCACCTCGAGCTACGAGGCGGAAACGGGGCTCCTCTGGATGTGGGCGGGACCCTCGTGTTTCCTCTCGAGTGGAGACGGGTATGTCGGGGAACTTCTTGAGTTGCAGCAAGGGTGTGAAGGACCCTTTCGAAGTTCCAGAGGTGAGGTGTGATTAGCCCCGGGAAGCCTCTGCGGAAATGGGCCTCATCTCACCTGCAGGGGAGAACCTCCTGGATATTCTCGAGTTGCGGCAGGTCTTCTCGAGTTACGACGGGGACCTCAGGGACCCGCTCTGGTGGCCTCAGGAAGGGACAGTCCCCATACGAGTTGCTAGGGGCCATCTCGGGATTCCTCTCCCGTCAATGCCGGGACCGAAGACCTTGTGTGGAGTCGGGGCCGGAACCTGAGCATTCCTCTCCAGTGTTGACATGTATCTTGGGGTGCCTCTGAGTCTCCCCAGGGCAGTAAGGCCTCGTCTCGAGTGGGGGTATGCACGTGCGCTTCCCTCCCGAGCTGCAGCAGTAGGGTCACGCTTCCTGTCACGTGGATCAAGGGATCCGTGGCTTTCCCTCGAGGCTTTCCCTCGCGTCTTTCCCACGAGGCTTTCCCACAGGGCTGTGCCAAGTGCCACCTTGGTGTGAGTCGATCCTCGGCGTGAAAGACGAGCCGGTGAAGGGAAAAGAGGTTCCTCTGGAATGGAGTGAGACATCTGGGGGACTCTTGGAATGGTGGCACGACCCTGGAGTTCCTCTCGCCGTTCCTGTTGAGAGGGCCTCCTCTTGAGATGCGACGGGAACGCCGGGAACTCTTTCCCGACGAAGCAGGGAAAGGATCCCTCATCTCGAGCTACGAGGCGGAAACGGGGCTCCTCTGGATGTGGGCGGGACCCTCGTGATTCCTCTCGAGTGGAGACGGCTAGGTCGGGGAACTTCTGGATTTGCACCAAGGGTGTGAAGGACCCTTTCGAAGTTCCAGAGGGGAGGTGTGATCAGCCTCGAGACGCCTCAGCGGAAATGGGCCTCATCTCGCCTGGAGGGGAGAACCTCCTGGATTTTCTCGAGTTGCGGCAGGTCTTCTCGAGTTACGACGGGGACCTCAGGGACCCGCTCTGGTGGCCTCAGGAAAGGCCAGTCCCCATGCGAGTTGCTAGGGGACCTCTCGGGATTCCTCTCCCGTCCATGCCGGGGCCTCAGTCCTTGTGTGGAGTCGGGGCCGGAACCTGAGGATTCCTCTCCAGTGTTGCCATGGATCTTGGGGTGCTTCTGAGTCTCCCCAGGGGAGTCAGGCCTCGTCTCGAGTGGGGGCATGCACGTGCGCTTTCCTCCCGAGCTGCAGCAGTAGTGTCACGCTTCCTGTCACGTGGATCAAGGGATCTGTGGCTTTCCCTCGAGGCTGTCCCTCGAGGCTTTCCCACGAGGCTTTCCCACAGGGCTGTGCCACGTGCCACCTTGGTGTGAGTCGATCCTCGGCGTGAAAGACGAGCCGGTGAAGGGAAAAGAGGTTCCTCTGGAATGGACTGAGACATCTGGGGGACTCTTGGAATGGTGGCACGACCCTGGAGTTCCTCTCGCCGTTCCTGTTGAGAGGGCCTCCTCTTGAGATGCGACGGGAACGCCGGGAACTCTTTCCCGACGAAGCAGGGAAAGGATCCCTCATCTCGAGCTACGAGTCGGAAACGGGGCTCCTCTGGATGTGGGCGGGACCCTCGTGATTCCTCTCGAGTGGAGACGGGTATGTCGGGGAACTTCTGGATTTGCACCAAGGGTGTGAAGGACCCTTTCGAAGTTCCAGAGGTGAGGTGTGATCAGCCTCGAGACGCCTCAGCGGAAATGGGCCTCATCTCGCCTGGAGGGGAGAAACTCCTGGATTTTCTCGAGTTGCGGCAGGTCTTCTCGAGTTACGACGGGGACCTCAGGGACCCGCTCTGGTGGCCTCAGGAAAGGCCAGTCCCCATGCGAGTTGCTAGGGGACCTCTCAGGATTCCTCTCCCGTCCATGCCGGGGCCTCAGTCCTTGTGTGGAGTCGGGGCCGGAACCTGAGGATTCCTCTCCAGTGTTGCCATGGATCTTGGGGTGCTTCTGAGTCTCCCCAGGGGAGTCAGGCCTCGTCTCGAGTGGGGGCATGCACGTGTGCTTTCCTCCCGAGCTGCAGCAGTAGTGTCACGCTTCCTGTCACGTGGATCAAGGGATCTGTGGCTTTCCCTCGAGGCTGTCCCTCGAGGCTTTCCCACGAGGCTTTCCCACAGGGCTGTGCCACGTGCCACCTTGGTGTGAGTCGATCCTCGGCGTGAAAGACGAGCCGGTGAAGGGAAAAGAGGTTCCTCTGGAATGGACTGAGACATCTGGGGGACTCTTTGAATGGTGGCACGACCCTGGGAGTTCCTCTCGCCGTTCCTGTTGAGAGGGCCTCCTCTTGAGATGCCGACGGGATCGCCGGGAACTCTTTCCCGACGAAGCAGGGAAAGGATCCCTCATCTCGAGCTACGAGGCAGGAAACGGGGGCTCCTCTGGATGTGGGCCGGGACCCTCGTGATTCCTCTCGAGTGGAGACGGCTAGGTCGGGGAACTTCTGGATTTGCACCAAGGGTGTGAAGGACCCTTTCGAAGTTCCAGAGGTGAGGTGTGATCAGCCTCGAGATGCCTCAGCGGAAATGGGCCTCATCTCGCCTGAGGGGAGAACCTCCTGGATTTTATCGAGTATGCCGGCAGGTCTTCTCGAGTTACGACGGGGACCTCAGGGACCCGCTCCTGGTGGCCTCAGGAAAGGCCAGTCCCCATGCGAGTTGCTAGGGGACCTCTCGGGATTCCTCTCCCGTCCATGCCGGGGCCTCAGTCCTTGTGTGGAGTCGGGGCCGGAACCTGAGGATTCCTCTCCAGTGTTGCCATGGATCTTGGGGTGCTTCTGAGTCTCCCCACGGGTGTCAGGCCTCGTCTCGAGTGGGGGCATGCACGTGCGCTTTCCTCCCGAGCTGCAGCAGTAGTGTCACGCTTCCTGTCACGTGGATCAAGGGATCTGTGGCTTTCCCTCGAGGCTGTCCCTCGAGGCTTTCCCACGAGGCTTTCCCACAGGGCTGTGCCACGTGCCACCTTGGTGTGAGTCGATCCTCGGCGTGAAAGACGAGCCGGTGAAGGGAAAAAAGGTTCCTCTGAAATGGACTGAGACATCTGGGGGACTCTTGGAATGGTGGCACGACCCTGGAGTTCCTCTCGCCGTTCCTGTTGAGAGGGCCTCCTCTTGAGATGCGACGGGAACGCCGGGAACTCTTTCCCGACGAAGCAGGGAAAGGATCCCTCATCTCGAGCTACGAGGCGGAAACGGGGCTCCTCTGGATGTGGGCGGGACCCTCGTGATTCCTCTCGAGTGGAGACGGGTATGTCGGGGAACTTCTTGATTTGCACCAAGGGTGTGAAGGACCCTTTCGAAGTTCCAGAGGTGAGGTGTGATCAGCCTCGAGACGCCTCAGCGGAAATGGGCCTCATCTCGCCTGGAGGGGAGAACCTCCTGGATTTTCTCGAGTTGCGGCAGGTCTTCTCGAGTTACGACGGGGACCTCAGGGACCCGCTCTGGAGGCCTCAGGAAAGGCCAGTCCCCATGCGAGTTGCTAGGGGACCTCTCGGCATTCCTCTCCCGTCCATGCCGGGGCCTCAGTCCTTGTGTGGAGTCGGGGCCGGAACCTGAGGATTCCTCTCCAGTGTTGCCATGGATCTTGGGGTGCTTCTGAGTCTCCCCAGGGGAGTCAGGCCTCGTCTCGAGTGGGGGCATGCACGTGCGCTTTCCTCCCGAGCTGCAGCAGTAGTGTCACGCTTCCTGTCACGTGGATCAAGGGATCTGTGGCTTTCCCTCGAGGCTGTCCCTCGAGGCTTTCCCACGAGGCTTTCCCACAGGGCTGTGCCACGTGCCACCTTGGTGTGAGTCGATCCTCGGCGTGAAAGTTGAGCCGGTGAAGGGAAAAGAGGTTCCTCTGGAATGGACTGAGACATCTGGGGGACTCTTGGAATGGTGGCACGACCCTGGAGTTCCTCTCGCCGTTCCTGTTGAGAGGGCCTCCTCTTGAGATGCGACGGGAACGCCGGGAACTCTTTCCCGACGAAGCAGGGAAAGGATCCCTCATCTCGAGCTACGAGGCGGAAACGGGGCTCCTCTGGATGTGGGCGGGACCCTCGTGATTCCTCTCGAGTGGAGACGGCTAGGTCGGGGAACTTCTTGATTTGCACCAAGGGTGTGAAAGACCCTTTCGAAGTTCCAGAGGTGAGGTGTGATCAGCCTCGAGATGCCTCAGCGGAAATGGGCCTCATCTCGCCTGGAGAGGAGAACCTCCTGGATTTTCTCCAGTTGCGGCAGGTCTTCTCGAGTTACGACGGGGACCTCAGGGACCCGCTCTGGTGGCCTTAGGAAAGGCCAGTCCCCATGCGAGTTGCTAGGGGACCTCTCGGGATTCCTCTCCCGTCCATGCCGGGGCCTCAGTCCTTGTGTGGAGTCGGGGCCGGAACCTGAGGATTCCTCTCCAGTGTTGCCATGGATCTTGGGGTGCTTCTGAGTCTCCCCACGGGTGTCAGGCCTCGTCTCGAGTGGGGGCATGCACGTGCGCTTTCCTCCCGAGCTGCAGCAGTAGTGTCACGCTTCCTGGATCAAGGGATCTGTGGCTTTCCCTCGAGGCTGTCCCTCGAGGCTTTCCCACGAGGCTTTCCCACAGGGCTGTGCCACGTGCCACCTTGGTGTGAGTCGATCCTCGGCGTGAAAAACGAGCAGGTGAAGGGAAAAGAGGTTCCTCTGGAATGGACTGAGACATCTGGGGGACTCTTGGAATGGTGGCACGACCCTGGAGTTCCTCTCGCCGTTCCTGTTGAGAGGGCCTCCTCTTGAGATGCGACGGGAACGCCGGGAACTCTTTCCCGACGAAGCAGGGAAAGGATCCCTCATCTCGAGCTACGAGGCGGAAACGGGGCTCCTCTGGATGTGGGCGGGACCCTCGTGATTCCTCTCGAGTGGAGACGGCTAGGTCGGGGAACTTCTGGATTTGCACCAAGGGTGTGAAGGACCCTTTCGAAGTTCCAGAGGGGAGGTGTGATCAGCCTCGAGACGCCTCAGCGGAAATGGGCCTCATCTCGCCTGGAGGGGAGAACCTCCTGGATTTTATCGAGTTGCGGCAGGTCTTCTCGAGTTACGACGGGGACCTCAGGGACCCGCTCTGGTGGCCTGAGGAAAGGCCAGTCCCCATGCGAGTTGCTAGGGGACCTCTCGGGATTCCTCTCCCGTCCATGCCGGGGCCTCAGTCCTTGTGTGGAGTCGGGGCCGGAACCTGAGGATTCCTCTCCAGTGTTGCCATGGATCTTGGGGTGCTTCTGAGTCTCCCCAGGGGAGTCAGGCCTCGTCTCGAGTGGGGGCATGCCCGTGCGCTTTCCTCCCGAGCTGCAGCAGTAGTGTCACGCTTCCTGTCACGTGGATCAAGGGATCTGTGGCTTTCCCTCGAGGCTGTCCCTCGAGGCTTTCCCACGAGGCTTTCCCACAGGGCTGTGCCACGTGCCACCTTGGTGTGAGTCGATCCTCGGCGTGAAAGACGAGCCGGTGAAGGGAAAAGAGGTTCCTCTGGAATGGACTGAGACATCTGGGGGACTCTTGGAATGGTGGCACGACCCTGGAGTTCCTCTCGCCGTTCCTGTTGAGAGGGCCTCCTCTTGAGATGCGACGGGAACGCCGGGAACTCTTTCCCGACGAAGCAGGGAAAGGATCCCTCATCTCGAGCTACGAGGCGGAAACGGGGCCCCTCTGGATGTGGGCGGGACCCTCGTGATTCCTCTCGAGTGGAGACGGCTAGGTCGGGGAACTTCTGGATTTGCACCAAGGGTGTGAAGGACCCTTTCGAAGTTCCAGAGGGGAGGTGTGATCAGCCTCGAGACGCCTCAGCGGAAATGGGCCTCATCTCGCCTGGAGGGGAGAACCTCCTGGATTTTCTCGAGTTGCGGCAGGTCTTCTCGAGTTACGACGGGGACCTCAGGGACCCGCTCTGGTGGCCTCAGGAAAGGCCAGTCCCCATGCGAGTTGCTAGGGGACCTCTCGGGATTCCTCTCCCGTCCATGCCGGGGCCTCAGTCCTTGTGTGGAGTCGGGGCCGGAACCTGAGGATTCCTCTCCAGTGTTGCCATGGATCTTGGGGTGCTTCTGAGTCTCCCCAGGGGAGTCAGGCCTCGTCTCGAGTGGGGGCATGCCCGTGCGCTTTCCTCCCGAGCTGCAGCAGTAGTGTCACGCTTCCTGTCACGTGGATCAAGGGATCTGTGGCTTTCCCTCGAGGCTGTCCCTCGAGGCTTTCCCACGAGGCTTTCCCACAGGGCTGTGCCACGTGCCACCTTCGTGTGAGTCGATCCTCGGCGTGAAAGACGAGCCGGTGAAGGGAAAAGAGGTTCCTCTGGAATGGACTGAGACATCTGGGGGACTCTTGGAATGGTGGCACGGCCCTGGAGTTCCTCTCGCCGTTCCTGTTGAGAGGGCCTCCTCTTGAGATGCGACGGGAACGCCGGGAACTCTTTCCCGACGAAGCAGGGAAAGGATCCCTCATCTCGAGCTACGAGGCGGAAACGGGGCTCCTCTGGATGTGGGCGGGACCCTCGTGATTCCTCTCGAGTGGAGACAGCTAGGTCGGGGAACTTCTGGATTTGCACCAAGGGTGTGAAGGACCCTTTCGAAGTTCCAGAGGTGAGGTGTGATCAGCCTCGAGACGCCTCAGCGGAAATGGGCCTCATCTCGCCTGGAGGGGAGAACCTCCTGGATTTTCTCGAGTTGCGGCAGGTCTTCTCGAGTTACGACGGGGACCTCAGGGACCCGCTCTGGTGGGCTCAGGAAAGGCCAGTCCCCATGCGAGTTGCTAGGGGACCTCTCGGGATTCCTCTCCCGTCCATGCCGGGGCCTCAGTCCTTGTGTGGAGTCGGGGCCGGAACCTGAGGATTCCTCTCCAGTGTTGCCATGGATCTTGGGGTGCTTCTGAGTCTCCCCAGGGGAGTCAGGCCTCGTCTCGAGTGGGGGCATGCACGTGCGCTTTCCTCCCGAGCTGCAGCAGTAGTGTCACGCTTCCTGTCACGTGGATCAAGGGATCTGTGGCTTTCCCTCGAGGCTGTCCCTCGAGGCTTTCCCACGAGGCTTTCCCACAGGGCTGTGCCACGTGCCACCTTGGTGTGAGTCGATCCTCGGCGTGAAAGACGAGCCGGTGAAGGGAAAAGAGGTTCCTCTGGAATGGACTGAGACATCTGGGGGACTCTTGGAATGGTGGCACGACCCTGGAGTTCCTCTCGCCGTTCCTGTTGAGAGGGCCTCCTCTTGAGATGCGACGGGAACGCCGGGAACTCTTTCCCGACGAAGCAGGGAAAGGATCCCTCATCTCGAGCTACGAGGCGGAAACGGGGCCCCTCTGGATGTGGGCGGGACCCTCGTGATTCCTCTCGAGTGGAGACGGCTAGGTCGGGGAACTTCTGGATTTGCACCAAGGGTGTGAAGGACCCTTTCGAAGTTCCAGAGGGGAGGTGTGATCAGCCTCGAGACGCCTCAGCGGAAATGGGCCTCATCTCGCCTGGAGGGGAGAACCTCCTGGATTTTCTCGAGTTGCGGCAGGTCTTCTCGAGTTACGACGGGGACCTCAGGGACCCGCTCTGGTGGCCTCAGGAAAGGCCAGTCCCCATGCGAGTTGCTAGGGGACCTCTCGGGATTCCTCTCCCGTCCATGCCGGGGCCTCAGTCCTTGTGTGGAGTCGGGGCCGGAACCTGAGGATTCCTCTCCAGTGTTGCCATGGATCTTAGGGTGCTTCTGAGTCTCCCCAGGGGAGTCAGGCCTCGTCTCGAGTGGGGGCATGCCCGTGCGCTTTCCTCCCGAGCTGCAGCAGTAGTGTCACGCTTCCTGTCACGTGGATCAAGGGATCTGTGGCTTTCCCTCGAGGCTGTCCCTCGAGGCTTTCCCACGAGGCTTTCCCACAGGGCTGTGCCACGTGCCACCTTCGTGTGAGTCGATCCTCGGCGTGAAAGACGAGCCGGTGAAGGGAAAAGAGGTTCCTCTGGAATGGACTGAGACATCTGGGGGACTCTTGGAATGGTGGCACGGCCCTGGAGTTCCTCTCGCCGTTCCTGTTGAGAGGGCCTCCTCTTGAGATGCGACGGGAACGCCGGGAACTCTTTCCCGACGAAGCAGGGAAAGGATCCCTCATCTCGAGCTACGAGGCGGAAACGGGGCTCCTCTGGATGTGGGCGGGACCCTCGTGATTCCTCTCGAGTGGAGACAGCTAGGTCGGGGAACTTCTGGATTTGCACCAAGGGTGTGAAGGACCCTTTCGAAGTTCCAGAGGTGAGGTGTGATCAGCCTCGAGACGCCTCAGCGGAAATGGGCCTCATCTCGCCTGGAGGGGAGAACCTCCTGGATTTTCTCGAGTTGCGGCAGGTCTTCTCGAGTTACGACGGGGACCTCAGGGACCCGCTCTGGTGGGCTCAGGAAAGGCCAGTCCCCATGCGAGTTGCTAGGGGACCTCTCGGGATTCCTCTCCCGTCCATGCCGGGGCCTCAGTCCTTGTGTGGAGTCGGGGCCGGAACCTGAGGATTCCTCTCCAGTGTTGCCATGGATCTTGGGGTGCTTCTGAGTCTCCCCAGGGGAGTCAGGCCTCGTCTCGAGTGGGGGCATGCACGTGCGCTTTCCTCCCGAGCTGCAGCAGTAGTGTCACGCTTCCTGTCACGTGGATCAAGGGATCTGTGGCTTTCCCTCGAGGCTTTCCCTCGAGGCTTTCCCACGAGGCTTTCCCACAGGGCTGTGCCACGTGCCACCTTGGTGTGAGTCGATCCTCGGCGTGAAAAACGAGCAGGTGAAGGGAAAAGAGGTTCCTCTGGAATGGACTGAGACATCTGGGGGACTCTTGGAATGGTGGCACGACCCTGGAGTTCCTCTCGCCGTTCCTGTTGAGAGGGCCTCCTCTTGAGATGCGACGGGAACGCCGGGAACTCTTTCCCGACGAAGCAGGGAAAGGATCCCTCATCTCGAGCTACGAGGCGGAAACGGGGCCCCTCTGGATGTGGGCGGGACCCTCGTGATTCCTCTCGAGTGGAGACGGCTAGGTCGGGGAACTTCTTGATTTGCACCAAGGGTGTGAAGGACCCTTTCGAAGTTCCAGAGGGGAGGTGTGATCAGCCTCGAGACGCCTCAGCGGAAATGGGCCTCATCTCGCCTGGAGGGGAGAACCTCCTGGATTTTCTCGAGTTGCGGCAGGTCTTCTCGAGTTACGACGGGGACCTCAGGGACCCGCTCTGGTGGCCTCAGGAAAGGCCAGTCCCCATGCGAGTTGCTAGGGGACCTCTCGGGATTCCTCTCCCGTCCATGCCGGGGCCTCAGTCCTTGTGTGGAGTCGGGGCCGGAACCTGAGGATTCCTCTCCAGTGTTGCCATGGATCTTGGGGTGCTTCTGAGTCTCCCCAGGGGAGTCAGGCCTCGTCTTGAGTGGGGGCATGCCCGTGCGCTTTCCTCCCGAGCTGCAGCAGTAGTGTCACGCTTCCTGTCACGTGGATCAAGGGATCTGTGGCTTTACCTCGAGGCTGTCCCTCGAGGCTTTCCCACGAGGCTTTCCCACAGGGCTGTGCCACGTGCCACCTTCGTGTGAGTCGATCCTCGGCGTGAAAGACGAGCCGGTGAAGGGAAAAGAGGTTCCTCTGGAATGGACTGAGACATCTGGGGGACTCTTGGAATGGTGGCACGGCCCTGGAGTTCCTCTCGCCGTTCCTGTTGAGAGGGCCTCCTCTTGAGATGCGACGGGAACGCCGGGAACTCTTTCCCGACGAAGCAGGGAAAGGATCCCTCATCTCGAGCTACGAGGCGGAAACGGGGCTCCTCTGGATGTGGGCGGGACCCTCGTGATTCCTCTCGAGTGGAGACGGCTAGGTCGGGGAACTTCTGGATTTGCACCAAGGGTGTGAAGGACCCTTTCGAAGTTCCAGAGGTGAGGTGTGATCAGCCTCGAGACGCCTCAGCGGAAATGGGCCTCATCTCGCCTGGAGGGGAGAACCTCCTGGATTTTCTCGAGTTGCGGCAGGTCTTCTCGAGTTACGACGGGGACCTCAGGGACCCGCTCTGGTGGCCTCAGGAAAGGCCAGTCCCCATGCGAGTTGCTAGGGGACCTCTCGGCATTCCTCTCCCGTCCATGCCGGGGCCTCAGTCCTTGTGTGGAGTCGGGGCCGGAACCTGAGGATTCCTCTCCAGTGTTGCCATGGATCTTGGGGTGCTTCTGAGTCTCCCCAGGGGAGTCAGGCCTCGTCTCGAGTGGGGGCATGCACGTGCGCTTTCCTCCCGAGCTGCAGCAGTAGTGTCACGCTTCCTGTCACGTGGATCAAGGGATCTGTGGCTTTCCCTCGAGGCTGTCCCTCGAGGCTTTCCCACGAGGCTTTCCCACAGGGCTGTGCCACGTGCCACCTTGGTGTGAGTCGATCCTCGGCGTGAAAGACGAGCCGGTGAAGGGAAAAGAGGTTCCTCTGGAATGGACTGAGACATCTGGGGGACTCTTGGAATGGTGGCACGAACCTGGAGTTCCTCTCGCCGTTCCTGTTGAGAGGGCCTCCTCTTGAGATGCGACGGGAACGCCGGGAACTCTTTCCCGACGAAGCAGGGAAATGATCCCTCATCTCGAGCTACGAGGCGGAAACGGGGCTCCTCTCGATGTGGGCGGGACCCTCGTGATTCCTCTCGAGTGGAGACGGGTATGTCGGGGAACTTCTTGAGTTGCACCAAGGGTGTGAAGGACCCTTTCAAAGTTCCGGAGTTGAGGTGTGATTAGCCCCGAGAAGCCTCTGCGGAAATGGGCCTCCTCTCGCCTGCAGGGGAGAACCTCCTGCATATTCTCGAGTTGCGGCAGGTCTTCTCGAGTTACGACGGGGACCTCAGGGACCCTCTCTGGTGGCCTCAGGAAGGGCCAGTCCCCATGGAAGTTGCTAGGGGCCGTCTCGGAATTCCTCTCCCGTCGATGCCGGGGCCTAAGACCTTGTGTGGAGTCGGGGCCGGAACCTGAGGATTCCTTTCCAGTGTTGACATGGATTTTGGGGTGCGTCTGAGTCTTCCCAGGGGAGTCAGGCCTCGTCTCGACTGGGGGCATGCAGGTGCGCTTTCCTCCCGAGCTGCAGCAGTAGTGTCACGCTTCCTGTCACGTGGATCAAGGGATCTGTGGCTTTCCCTCGAGGCTTTCCCTCGAGGCTTTCCCACGTTGCTTTCCCACAGGGCTGTGCCAAGGGCCATCTTGGTGTGAGTTGATCCTCGGCGTGAAAGACGAGCCGGTGAAGGGAAAAGAGGTTCCTATGGAATGGTCGGAGACATCTGGGAGACTCTTGGAATGGTGGCTCGACCCTGGAGTTCCTCTCGCCGTTCCTGTTGAGAGGGCCTCCTCTTGAGATGCGACGGGGACGCCGGGAATTCTTTCCCGACGAAGCAGGGAAAGGATCCCTCACCTCGAGCTACGAGGCGGAAACGGGGCTCCTCTGGATGTGGGCGGGACCCTCGTGTTTCCTCTCGAGTGGAGACGGGTATGTCGGGGAACTTCTTGAGTTGCAGCAAGGGTGTGAAGGACCCTTTCGAAGTTCCAGAGGTGAGGTGTGATTAGCCCCGGGAAGCCTCTGCGGAAATGGGCCTCATCTCGCCTGCAGGGGAGAACCTCCTGGATATTCTCGAGTTGCGGCAGGTCTTCTCGAGTTACGACGGGGACCTCAGGGACCCGCTCTGGTGGCCTCAGGAAGGGACAGTCCCCATACGAGTTGCTAGGGGCCATCTCGGGATTCCTCTCCCGTCAATGCCGGGGCCGAAGACCTTGTGTGGAGTCGGGGCCGGAACCTGAGCATTCCTCTCCAGTGTTGACATGTATCTTGGGGTGCCTCTGAGTCTCCCCAGGGCAGTAAGGCCTCGTCTCGAGTGGGGGCATGCACGTGCGCTTCCCTCCCGAGCTGCAGCAGTAG